>NC_034183.2:54615362-54620362 GCF_002021735.2 Oncorhynchus kisutch
ACATATACATGCAGACACAGACACATACACACACACACATATACATGCAGACACAGACACACATACACAGTCACGCACACACTTACAGTACACACACACATATACATGCAGACACAGACACATACACACACACATATACATGCAGACACAGACACATACACTCACACATATACATGCAGACACAGACACATACACACACACACACACAGTCACGCACACACTTACAGTACACACACACATATACATGTAGACACAGACACATACACACACACATATACATGCAGACACAGACACATACACACACACACACACAGTCACGCACACACTTACAGTACACACACACATATACATGCAGACACAAACACATACACACACACACAGTCACGCACACGCTTACAGTACGCACACACATATACATGCTCACACACTCCGGCACACACACACACACACACCTGCACACACACACACCTGCACACACACACACACACACACACCGGCACACACACACACACACACAGTCACGCACACGCTTACAGTACACACACACATATACATGCAGACACAGACACATACACACACAGTCACGCACACGCTTACAGTACACACACACATATACATGCTCACACACACCTGCACACACACACACACACACACACACAGTGGTCGGTCCAGAGTTTTAGTTTGGCAAAGTACCACACATTCTGTATTCTGAGTACTGAGCACACAGTTGAAAGAGCTAAGAATAGCTCAAGGACCCTGGCCATCTGCCCAGTCCCTTAACTCTCAATAAGTTATCCTCTCTCCTCTCTCCCAAACACTGAGCCTTTTACCCTCCCTTGATTCTCAACAAACCTCAGTTTTACTGCCTCCTTCTACCTCTCCAATCTCCACCATGCACGGAAGAGTGGAAATGCACACACACTAACTCCAGAAAACGATTCGAAATGCTGTTTGGGCTTTTGAGCAGTGAGCCTTGCCCGAGGACAGAATAGACGGAGTGTAACTGTATTGAACTGCGCAGTGTGCATTCCATCAAGCCTTATCTCTCCTGCCTGTTCCCTTTAATGTGAAAACACCAGGCAATATGAGGGCGTCTGGCCTCTGTCTCTCCTCACTGTTTGCTTGGCTTTTTCCTTGTTTTGTCTTCTACCTCTTCATCGCAAGCCCAGCATCTGTCCTATCCCGTTATCCCTCCTTCCCTATCTCCCATCTCCCTGTTTTTTTCTCCCTCATTTTGCCTCAAGGCTGTGAAGTTCTTTCCTGCCTGTTTTTTGGTTTAAAGATTAAAGTCGATGATAAGGGAGCTTAAGCTCTTGTTTCCTGTCTTGTTTTACATTTTTTGGTCAGTTGAGGAATTAGTGCCTATGGAATATGCATCTATCTATGAGTAACGGGGAGTAATGGTGTAAAGTCCTGTTATGTAATTCTACTGAGGGCACGCACGTCTTTGGTGTCCTTGGTATAACCTTATACGTAATCCGAAATACTTACAGCACTGTATATGCCTACTGTAACTCAGCTCAGAGAAAGATAACATGTTTTGTAAACTCAGATTATCTTTTTTATGTTTCAGGAGAATATCGTTTTAAAGGAGATAAATCAATGTCTCCAGACTCCTAAAAGAGTTCAACAGAACCCAGGGAAAAGTATTAAAATGTTCCCTACTCTGACTGAAGGGGCAGAGGGTGGGGCCAGAGATTTCTATTGTATGTTCTAAACTGTCCCTTGTTTTATTGTCCAGAGGTTGAGGTAGCAAAATGCTCGGTTAGTTTGTGTATGCTCAGTCAATACGCACACAGCCAGTCAGTTCAACTCCTGACCTCCCGTGGGCATACACCACAGTGGCCTGCTTAAATAGAAGAGGCTCTTTAAAGCAAAACCTTCCTCACGCAGTAAACTCCCATCTCTCCACACAACACTAGCAGTGTGCCAGTAACACAGTATAACACAAAGTATCTTCCAGTCCAGATTGAGGGGTGTACTAGTGTGACAGGCTGGTGTGCTCAGCGTAACAGGATGGTAGTGCTAGGGCTATTAATACTGTACTGGAGCCAGAGAGGGGTTGTGGGTTAACTTGGGCGAGGGGGTCAGAAGTTTAAACGGGGAATGTTTCCCCTTGCCCTGGCCCTGACACCAGTCCCTCTGCTCCGCCACAGGCTCCCTCTCTCTCTGGGAACAGATGTGCCTGCGGCGACAGTTCAAAGCCCCATGATCCTCCACTGCTCGTTAACCTGACCCCTCAGGCTGGCCAGGGAGACCTGCTGTACACACACTCATGCACACGCATGCATTACACATGCACATACACACACAACATACACAAGACAAGAGCTGATTAAACTCACAGTCCACATCGTCACTCCTTTAATTCTCTTTTTTCCATTACATGGCCTTTCTGTCACATAGTATTGGGTGGTGCAGCGGTCTAAGGCACTGCATCTCAGTGCTTGAGGCGTCACTACAGACACCCTGGTTCAAATCCAGGCTGTATATCAACCGGCCGTGATTGGGTGTCCCATAGGGTGGCGCACAATTGGCCTAGCGTCTTCCGGGTTTGGCCGGTGTAGGCCGTCATTGTAAATAAGAATTTGTTCTTAACTGACTTGCCTAGTTAAATAAAGGTTAGATCAATTAAAACAAATATATACATATATATATATATATATATATATATATATATATATACAGCAGAATATTCCTCTGAGGAAACTTCCGGTCAGGTACTGTAGTTAAAGGGCTCCACAATCCACTATCCAGTACAGTGGGCCAATAGCGCAACACCCCTCTATTCGCCAACTAACTGTAGCCTCATAGCGTAAACCTCCACCATACCTAACAGCAGTAGGGTGAGGGGTGGAGAGACGAGATGGGGTTCAACGCTTGACCCAGTGGGGACTCAGGAAATCCTGTAGAAGACTGGGTTGAGAGGTCAATAGGGTAAAGTAGATAGTCTAAATCCCTATTTCAGAGGAATGACATGACCCCTGACCTTTGAACACTGGGACTGCATCTGTAAAATGATGGCTGTAGCTAACTCTTCAAAGACAGATCTCCTTCCAAAGGAACCGCCCTCCCTCCTTTCATAGCATCGACCAGTCGTAGCTTCAGTTATTGACCATTTATTGTTTGTTGTTGAAAATCTAGATGGATCCAACTTTATTCAACTTCTGCACCTGTAAGTAAATACCACAATTTTGCACCAATAAATAATACCCCTCTCCAATCCCAACCTATCAACTGCTCCAATCTCAACCTATCAACTGCTCCAATCCCAACCTATCAACTGCTTCAATCCCAACCTATCAACTGCTTCAATCCCAACCTATCAACTGCTCCAATCCCAACCTATCAACTGCTCCAATCCCAACCTATCAACTGCTCCAATCCCAACCTATCAACTGCTCCAATCCCAACCTATCAACTGCTCCAATCCCAACCTATCAACTGCTCCAATCCCAACCTATCAACTGCTTCAATCCCAACCTATCAACTGCTCCAATCCCAACCTATCAACTTCTCCAATCCTAACCTATCAACTGCTCCAATCCCAACCTATCAACTGCTCCAATCCCAACCTATCAACTGCTCCAATCCTAACCTATCAACTTCTCCAATCCTAACCTATCAACTGCTCCAATCCCAACCTATCAACTGCTCCAATCCCAACCTATCAACTGCTTCAATCCCAACCTATCAACTGCTCCAATCCCAACCTATCAACTTCTCCAATCCTAACCTATCAACTGCTCCAATCCCAACCTATCAACTGCTCCAATCCCAACCTATCAACTGCTCCAATCCTAACCTATCAACTTCTCCAATCCTAACCTATCAACTGCTCCAATCCTAACCTATCAACTGCTCCAATCCCTGACAAGACCGTAGGGTCCACTAACTTACACTGACTTTTTAAAGCTTCACGGAAACGTCGATGTTAATAATCAGTCTAGTACACCCCCATAAGACGTGTGCAGTAATCCTACATGTAACTGGTGGTGCACAGAGAGACTGTGAACAACAGGGCCTGCTCTGCTCTGTCTCCCATCAGCCTGACATGTGTGACTTGGGTCTATTCTACAAAACGTCTCCCTTGGAAACACCAAACCACCAATGTCAACAAACGGGCTGGGGCGGCCGTGGAGAGGAGAAGAGAGGAGCGGAGAGGTAGGAAGACAGGAAGTGGGTGGGATCAGCCAGCAGAAAGGCTTGGGGGAAATATTTGATGAATACCCCACCAGAAGAGAGAGAGTTAGTGAGTGGGTTGGGAGATTGAGTGGAAACAAGAGTAAGAGGTATCTTTATGGTTTTACAAAACGACCCCTACCCTGTCTGTCTGCCTGTGTGGACCTCCTCCCCAAGAATGACTACAAATACTAGAGCAATCTCTCCTATACACCCTATGGTCTTTTTCCAGGGATAGCAGAGTCTATCCCAATCTCATACATACCAACCAAGCAGCACCCCCACCCCATCAACACAGAGCCCCCCCTTCCTCTCTCTCTCTGATCTCTCACTACAGGGACACACATCAAAAAGGTCAGATAGAGGGTGGTTATATTTGTCCTGTTTCACACATGTACAAGTGTGTGAAAATGCATATCCCAATCCCCCTGAGACACCCTCAGAGAATGGGGTCAAAGACATGGTTCCCCACTCCCCAGGCTAGAGAGGAGAGGAGCAAGGCTGGCCTGTGTTTGCACTGGGGGGCCCACTACCACATTCACCAGCCCCACTACTCCTGATCCGGTGCGTCAGCCTGAAACACTGTATCAGGTTAGCCTGCCTGAGTGAGTGTGTGAGTGCATGTGTTAATGGAGCATCATATCTCAACTGAGGGAAACTGAGAGGCAGGAGAGAGGCGGCCTGAAGGAGGAGAGCAGGGAAGAAAGAAAGAAAGAAAGAAAGAAAGAAAGAAAGAAAGAAAGAAAGAAAGAAAGAAAGAAAGAAAGAAAGAAAGAAAGAAAGAAAGAAAGAAAGAAAGAAAGAAAGAAAGAAAGAAA
>NC_034183.2:54625362-54792977 GCF_002021735.2 Oncorhynchus kisutch
CGCATTCGACAAGAGGGGACGGCTCAACCCGCCCTTTCAAGGCTGGCTGTACTCTGGCACGCTTTTGTTCAAACTCAAGTCAAGTCAGTCATAATCGCCTGCCTTACCTTAAATTTAGCTACTACACTGTAGTATGTGAATAGCAGCATGCTACACGAATTTCGCTCTTCATATTGATTTCTTTAGACGGCTCTTATTTACAATATTCACGGTTTTGTCAGCCAGTAGTGGCATTTAGGCGTGAAAGTAGACATATTGGTATTTTAGTTAGCGTGTGATAACTTGTGCAACGACTTCAGATACGAGCAAGGTCTCGGGACAAGGCATCACCTTTTGGAAGGACAGATTTGACACAACTTTCAGACACATTTTCACCAGGTTGAACTCTTCGATAGCTTCTATGTTCCTTCTATAGGCTAGTGTTGGACTGTCCTCTTGGCGTATGTGTCTGTTTGTCACATTCCCTCTGGAAGTCTATGGAGAGAATTCGTTCAACTTGGATGTTATCCTCACGCGACTCTGGATTTAGTTACGTACTGTGAGAGGTACACGCGTAACCCCCAGAGACCAGACGTTGAATGTTGACTTTACGACAAGAGTAGTCGAAAACACCTGACTTTACCCGATTTGAATGCCTGTGCAAGGATTTTGTTGGTTTCTGTGCTGCAGGCAGGGTTTCAATTTGCTCGGACGGGACTATGGGGAGAAAGAGGAGGAAGAATCTTTTGAGTTGCGCAACAAGGAGGATCTGACTCGCAACGGACGTGTAAGGAACCTTATCTGCATGCATTATTAGTATAACCATGTTAATATGATTTGTCTGCCCCCTCCTCCCCTATGATGCAGTTATGCGGCGTTGTTAAGACTTGTCATACGCAGCCTATGTATTATTCTCATCGTCCTGACTACTAAATAACAGCCAATATGTCAGTCAGTTGGGATTTTGCTACATAGGGAGACATAAAAGCTGACGCTACATGTTTAGAAAAAGTCATCAAGAATTTAACCTGTATGGAACACGTTTGAGAGTACACAAAGTATAACTTGTATTGGAGTCTGATTGCTTACTATGACACATGTACATGTTATAACATAGTTATAACTAAGAATAGGCTACGTAGCCAGCACAACTCATGGTGCAGCTTGCTTTGAAGGGAAACACACAAGTAAGTGGCAGCTATAAATTGATGAACAAATGTCATTCCTCACCACAGAGAGGTATAGCTGGCTACATGACTCCTTGTCACCCAAGTTTACCCACCTTCCTGATTTTGCCCTGAACACCAGCTCATGAATACACTCACTGCTGGCTATGGGTTCAGCAGCAGGAAAACGAAGTTGGGCCAGGGAAAGGTCTATCCATGCAACAACAAAAAATAACCATATTCCACTTCAGAATCCTATCCCAGATTGATACACATGGTAACATTCAGACATAGGCAGGAAGGAGCAGGCCTATGTGCACAAAGATAGGCCTAGACTAGAGGTTGTGTTAGATCAGCTTTGTCACAGAGCCCATATTTACAGTTTTGAAGTGGTACCACTACCATCATGCTGACCTGACTGATTCCTTTTCCAGGATACAGGGATCGTGTCAGGTCATTCATGTGACCTGCTCCCTCCATCACAATTAAATACAGTTCCAGGGCACACAGACAGACAGAATGTGTGTTGATCCCTGTGTCTGGCCTGTTCTTTGAGACCTGGGCAACATTGAGAAATCTCACGCAGTGTGATGCAACCAATAAAGCCCCGTGTTAAATGGAATCGATCCTGTGGCCTCTGTTCACTGTATGGCAAACAAGACTGTGGCCTTGTCTTCTCTGTAATGTCAGTCACATAATCAGGCACAGAGAGTTCAGCTTTGTGTGGGGTCATTGTTGCCCTGTATTGAGGTAACCTCTTTACGTCACTCTAGGACACAATGTACTGCGCCCTCCTGACATGTCCATTTAAAAAGGAGCTTTGCCGAGAATTCATCGTCAAAGTCAATATGACTGACGGCAGCTGAGCAAGCCCTCTAGTTGTAGGCCTAATTCAATATTTCTTCATGTTAAGCTTTCAGTCATATTTTCTTTATAGGTCTTCCACAACAAGAATATGAAACGCCCATCCAGCCGAATAGTCCACTCTCCCCTCCTGTTACCATCCTGAAGATGTTATGAGTGATAGTCTATATCCATTCCTATCATCCGTTCTGTCTGCCAGCTGTTACACACGTATGTTTTAGAAACTGGAGGGAGATACTTTTCTTTAATGGAAATTGGTCTTGAGTTGCCATGGATAGGCAGGTCTCTTCCCATCAGTCCAACGGCACTAACAGACGGGTCTGGTCCGGAGATAAGAGGAACATCTGGTGCTCAGGGGGATCCAGAGAGGTGTCCGTACTGGAGAGTTGTTCTTGGCAAACATCCCATGTCTTGATCATTATGCACCATCTGTCTGGCAGTGATAGCTAAAAAAATAAAAAATAAATCCATCCATGGTCCATTTCCTCAATCAATGCAGGGCTATTGTAGTATGTCTCAGTTAATGCAGCTTGATGGGCTTAAAGTAAGACCCTCTCCACAGCAGTGGAGGCTGCTGAGGGGAGGACAGCTCATAATAATGGCTGGAAGGGAGCTAATGGAATGACATTCATCACACGGAACCCATGTGTTTGATACCATTCCACCTATTCCGCTCCAGCCATTTCCACAAGCCTGTCCTCCCCAATTAAGGGGACACCAACCTCCTGTGCTCAACCTCCCACCATATAGAATAACCCTAACCTAGCCATGCATATCCAGGCCAAAAACTGCCACCACCCCTTTTAGCCTCGCAATCATGTCTTCTCTCTGTCATTACCTCATTGTGACTTTACAGTGGGGTAAATCCATTTAAGTTCAATCACTTTTTGACAGCACCCGTGTTGATTTGAACACAACCTTCCATACATATTTTCCCGAAGTGCTCAGAAAGCTACTTTTTGGACCTGAATGCCAAAACCTTCAAGAGATAAAGGTGCTCAAAGTTGACTTATTTTGCATACCCCTGCATACCATGAGACATGTCTTCAGCACTGGCAAAGATCAATGGTTGAGATATAATTTAAAAGCTTACAAACAGGGTGGCCAAACTGTTTTATAATTTTATTTTAATTTTTTAAATGACATATTTACTTATGTTGTAGTTTAGACCCTATTTTACATAATCTAAGGTTTTGGTGTTGTGCCCTGCCATTGGTTGAGACACAACATGCTCTTGAATACAGGTGGGTGTCATGTTTTGGCTGATAAATGTACTAAAATGAGAATTAAATAGATATTTACACTTTCAGATAATACCATAAAGATGGTTGGAGGTCCACATATCAGAGAATGTTGACTTGAATGGGAATATGTTGTTTTACATTTTAGGCTACTGTCAGTCCTCCATAGGAAATCTATTGAACTCATTGAAGGATAGATAATAATACAGACATGACCAGTTGACATTCGACGGTGGGTGGACCGGCGGCCATCTTTGTGGTAGGAATTAGATCTTAAAATTGCAATTGAATTGACATTTTAATGGTATACCAGCTACAGCTAGTCTGAAGGGATAGGTCCATTCTATGAATTCTATTTCTAGGATTGAAATGACACCCACCCTGTATTCAACAGCAAGTTGTGTCTCAACCGACGGCGACACAACACAAACACCTCAGAGGATCTGAAGTAGGGTCTAAGCTACAACGAATGAACAAAATCGGATTTTCCGCGTTTTTTTTAGATAATTGACGTGTAAAGATTTTTTGTGCGAGAAATTCGGAGGGTTTGACAACCCTGTTTGTTAGCTTTTGAAATGAATTAATATGGATTTACCCAATAGTGTGCTGCATACTTCCTTTCCCAAAAGAGCACAAAGAGAGTAACCGCTAAAGAACATCCCTGTTCAAATCAATAATGATCTGATTTCACATTCATTGTGTGGCCGTCCATGTTGTATCATGTGGACTACAGTGAGCATAGGCTATGTGAATGAGTGGTGGTGGGGGTCTGGCCTACTGTTCAAACCACTGGCTTTGGTTTGCTCCAGTGACTTAGGTTATTGTGGGTTCATACCCTTTTCTACAAACAGTAGGCCTCACCTCCCACTTGAGATTGTATCAGCTTCTTAACTATAACCGGACACAACTCCCGATAAAATATTGATGATTGATTTCCTGCCTACTGCTAATCCTGTTTCCTCCCGGCCTGACCCCTCTCACTGATGTGTGCTGGATATAGATACAACCAGTCAATACTACCCGCTGAGCCAACCATTAGACCTCAGCTGACCCAGACTAAGAATGCACCATTACAGCACAGACTCCGAAGGCCGTCCATCCCAAGGAAAATCAAAGGATTTGTGAACTGTATAAATTTGGCTTTCCATGGTGTCAGTGGTGGTTTTGGGGGTGGGGTCGGAAGGTGAGTGTTGTAGATGAGTCCTGGTCCTGGGAAAGCCCTACAGGGAAGTTCCACTGTTTGCACAGTGGCCTCAGTTACGTTCAGCGTTGGACAAGCCGCACTTTGAGGCAGTAGGTCAGACCTCCCAGCCCTCCCTCTGTGTGTGTGTGTTGGAACGTTTTCTCTGTAAAAGCTTGTTAGCTAAATGGCCCCTGCTGCTGCCAGGGATGACCACAGTTACCCACAGGCCTGGTGGAGGAGTGAGGAGTCTCCCCTCCGCTCCAGATACATCCATCCAACATCTTCACCACCACCAACTTCTACGTCAACCTTTTCCTCTGCGGTGCCAAGAAGGGTTATGAAGAGTAACAGCCGTAATACTAAAACCCTGGAGTGACGCTCTGTGGCCGGCCTGTGCTCCAGCTGTAGTTGGAGGCACGAGGCAGTTTGTGACGCTTGTGCAGGCTTGGCTGGCAGAGCGGTCACTGCCTGGGCCAGTTCAGAACCTTTCCCCTGCATGTTTACAATCCGGATTCAAAGAAATTGCTCTCCCAACAGCTGCCCAAACAGTCAGGCAGGCTGAGCTGAATGCCTTCAGTGTTGAGATAGCCAGGGCACAAATTTTAGGAGAGGACATCCGTCATTCTCTCTCCCTTCCATGTTTCCACTTAAATCTCAGCATTCTGCTAGATGCAATGTGAAGTTAGGCCTAGCTATGTTTGCCACCCGGCAATGTGCCTGTCCAGGTCCAGGTCCAGCCAGGTCCAGTCGTGGCTTGCACGAAAGTGGGTCCCGTTAACCGGCTAACGGCGATGCCTCTGCCCTCCCCTCTTTATTAGAAAAGAGTCTTCAGGGGTTGGTTTATATTTGGTTTCCGTTGTGTCTCGGCCTCGCCACCTTCAGGCCACACATCTGGTCCTCAGGCTGGTGTTGGCAGAGCCCGAGCATTTCATCCTGGTTACTCAGCCTCCCAGGAGAGCTGCAGGGCCAGGCAGGGGGAGGAGGAGGGAGGAGAGGGTGGTGGTGGAGGGGGGCCAGAGGAGAGCGGAAGTGAGCCGCGGAACGAATACATCACGACATCTCTCTCTCCCTCCTTCCCGGGCCCCCGCTCCAGTCCGGATGATTCATCCCCTGCCTGCCCTCTCTTCCACTCGGTCTACTCTCTCCAGCGAGATCGACTCCTCCTGACTTCTGAATAGCACGCCATTCTCTCCTTCTTTTCTCCTTCTATCATCTTTGGTACTATGCATTTAAAGAGGTAGCTTGGAACAGTGGTTCACAATCCTGGGGGGGGGGGGCGCGAGGGATCGGCAGGGGCTTTCAACTTACTATTGAAAGTTGTGATAGTGGAATGCACAAAATTGGGTAGTACATCATCAGTTTTCCTCTTGTCATTAGAGAGATATTTATCACTTGTCCAGATAAACGAGCCCATAGACTTTCTTGTAATGTTTGAGTCACTCAAGTGTCACACGAATACACATTAGACAAGGCAACATGTATAGAAAATTAGCTTTAAAATGGCAACATTTTCTCTGCCACCCATGACAAAATGTGTAGAATAGCAGGAAATAAGTGTGAGTGAAAAAGTTTGGGAATCTCGGGCCTAGATACACAGACGGGGGAGATAATGTTCAGTGGCAGTGTTCTTTTCGTAGAGAGTACCTACTCACAATAAGACCGGGGAGGATTTATTTATTGGATTTATAAGCAGAATTGCCATAAGGCAAACAGTGACATCAATCATAACCGTCACCAGTTTTCTCTCAGTCAGACATGGCAAGCTCAGGCTGTGTCTGGTGTGAGCCGAATGTCTAGAGAACGGGACTTGGCCAGACGGTTGAGGGTCGACGAGGGCCAAGCAGAGCCAGGAGCAGGGGAGGGCCACAGCCCGCTCGAGCCTCATTCACAAATTGCTTTACGACACCATTCAGTCATTCCTATCGGGCTCGTCTGACGTTTACAATACCTGTCCCTGGGTTAAACTTGAACTCAGTCACATTACTCACACCTTCTTCTTATCCTTTCATTTGACCTCGGGCCCTCCGCCCGGTGTCTACCCTCATACAGAGCGAGTACTGTAAATTAGTAGTTGGATTTTTCTTTTCCCATTTTTTTTTTTACAACTTTCTGAAGCACTTTGCGGAGGCAGAGTCCTAAACTTAGCAGACCCAGCAGTAAAATGTGGTGTTTGAACAGCGAGGGGCCCAGAGCTGACCTGGATAGTGTTTCAGGTAGGCCAGAACCCCGGGCTGGGCCGCAGCAGGGCCTCCCTTAAGGCTGTGTTTCCTCAGAGACAACAACACAGGCCACAGAAACACACAGCGCACCACGGACACGGGCCAACTGGATCACAGGCTAGCTCTGATGAGGTTTTCCAAGGCCAGGCTAGGATTCCTAAGGGCCCATAGGCAGTAAAAGGAAATCTCCTTTTCAGCCACTGGCTACTTCACAGGGCGTCCCGGAATAAAAAGTTCCCTGTTCCACCGTGAAAATTGATTTAACTTGACTGCTAGCAGGGGCTCCGGGTATTCAGTTGACACATCTCTCAGTGTGCAGCAGAGAGAGGGGTGGGGATAGATGGCTGTTTAAGAGGAAAAGTACTGTACACTGAAATGATGTTGGCCCCTCATTGTGATTTTCCAGGAAATGAAAAAAAGCCCTCTGCTTAGTCATCAGTGCAGTTAAAGTAGAAACGGGAGTCTGTCTCTACACCCTCATTTATGGGCCTAGTCTGTTTGTCTCCCTGGTCTGGCCTCTCTCTCTCTCACTCAATTCAATTCAATTCAATTCAAGGGCTTTATTGGCATGGGAAACATGTGTTAACATTGCCAAAGCAAGTGAGGTAGACAACATACAAAGTGAATATATAAAGTGAAAAACAACAAAAATGAACAGTAAACATTACACATACAGAAGTTTCAAAACAGTAAAGACATTACAAATGTCATATTATATATATATACAGTGTTCTAACAATGTACAAATGGCTAAAGGACACAAGATAAAATAAATAAGCATAAATATGGGTTGTATTTACAATGGTGTTTGTTCTTCACTGGTTGCCCTTTTCTCGTGGCAACAGGTCACAAATCTTGCTGCTGTGATGGCACACTGTGGAATTTCACCCAGTAGATATGGGAGTTTTTCAAAATTGGATTTGTTTTCGAATTCTTTGTGGATCTGTGTAATCTGAGGGAAATATGTCTCTCTAATATGGTCATACATTGGGCAGGAGGTTAGGAAGTGCAGCTCAGTTTCCACCTCATTTTGTGGGCAGTGAGCACATAGCCTGTCTTCTCTTGAGAGCCATGTCTGCCTACGGCGGCCTTTCTCAATAGCAAGGCTATGCTCACTGAGTCTGTACATAGTCAAGGCTTTCCTTAATTTTGGGTCAGTCACAGTGGTCAGGTATTCTGCCGCTGTGTACTCTCTGTGTAGGGCCAAATAGCATTCTAGTTTGCTCAGTTTTTTTGTTAATTCTTTCCAATATGTTAAGTAGTTATCTTTTTGTTTTCTCATGATTTGGTTGGGTCTAATTGTGCTGCTGTCCTGGGGCTCTGTAGTGTGTGTTTGTGTTTGTGAACAGAGCGCCAGGACCAGCTTGCTTAGGGGACTCTTCTCCAGGTTCATCTCTCTGTAGGTGATGGCTTTGTTATGGAAGGTTTGTGAATTGCTTCCTTTTAGGTGGTTGTAGAATTTAACAGCTCTTTTCTGGATTTTGATAATTAGTGGGTATCGGCCTAATTCTGCTCTGCATGCATTATTTGGTGTTCTACGTTGTACACGGAGGATATTTTTGCAGAATTCACTCTCTGTCTGTCTGTCTCTCTCTGAGGGAGGAGTGCCAGCAGCATGTGAGGGTAGGCTATACGGTGTTACAGCCTTGGTTGGTCTAGTGACCTATAGGTTCAAGTGCTCTGGCTAGAAGTGTCTGCTAAGAAAAAAAATGGATTTCTGTTTGTTTATTTTGACACTGTACCAATATTAGTCTTATGGGACTTGAATATATCATTTTGTCATGTGTGTGTGTTTATAGACACTGACAGCTATGTGAGATAGGAGTGCGACTGACCACAAATATTTGATGTTATTTGCCTTTTTCACAGAAATGACTGGATGTGAATAAAAGGGCGTGGGGGTGTGTGTTGAGCTAAAGCACAAAATAATCCTCTGTTCCTGGTTCTTATGTTAAATGAGCCTGTTTTGAATGCCATATTTCTCCCAACCATCTCACCCTTGGATGTGAAAGCCAACCATTACAAGAACAGAGCAGCTATGTGCCTGGTGTGGCTGCCAGGAAAGGCAGGCAGAATGCTATACTGTAACACACAGGGTTGGCTGGGGGGCAAACCTTCAGGGGCGAAATCACCCCATCTAGACTGCCCGGGAACCTACCATGCTAACTGTCATAGCACATTAACTAGCCTACATCAAATCTCGACAGGGTTATCTACCTTGAACTGATTGGCCCATAGCTCTCTCAGATCACCCCTCATTACTCATGTATGTTGTAATCAGAATGCAGACTCTTCCCAGCTAGCACATACCGTTATGAGAACCATATGTTTCTTAGATCTTGGTGAGAGGGTGTTGGTCCTTTGGTTATTTTACATACTACCTTCCCAAAACCTCCTGGGAATGGTGCAGGATAGTTGCTTGGCTTTGGAACATTCTAAGCTCATTTACACTACTTGAACATATCATTTCCTAAAAGTTCAAACATTCAAAATGACATTTTGGTAATATTCTAGGAACGTTCTCCAACTGGTTTAACAATTGGGAATATTCTCAAATAGTTCAGAGAACATTAAGAGACAACGTTCTTCTGTGAGAATTTCAGTACTTCAGCATAACGTTTCCTATAGTTTTCCATTTAAAGTCATATGCTTACATTGTTCTGAATATGTTAAAAGAAACAACGTTCTTCTGTGAGAATTTCAGTACTTCAGCATAACGTTTCCTATAGTTTTCCATTTAAAGTCATATGCTTACATTGTTCTGAATATGTTAAAAGAAACAACATTCTTCTCTGGGATTTTCAGTAGTTTCAGCATAACGTTTCCTACCTGCAAAATCATGGTTCTATTTTTAAAGCCATGTTCTCAAATAGATCAGAGAACATAAAAACAAGATCCATAAAAAACCACAAGAAAACTTTAGTAACGTTCAGAGAACTTTCTAAGAATGTTATTGAAATAAATGATTATGTTCTGAGCATCAACAAAACTATCTCCATCCTCTGTCTTGTTAAGCGTGTTCAGCTGTGTTGGTTGCACCCACTAATTGGCCACACCTGATGTTAATGAGCGCTTGTTTTCTTTGAAATGGAGTCTGTTTGAATAGACTAAACTTAACAGCTTTGTATGAGTTGAAAAAACATGGCATGCTAGCTCCATCCTGGAGGGCCCAGTGGACTAATTCCATGGATTAAGAACAAAAGGTCATAGATTCAAATCTCACTGATGTGCCACGATAAATACAAAAAATACACGTGTTTACATGATTAATGCCTCAGCAAATTCATTTTGATCTGTGCTTGGAGTTCAAAACAGTTCAACTAAGCTAACAATGTTATTAAACGTCTTGTTGAAACATGTTCTCAGAACCTTACTTTTATTACCTTCAAATAACCTATAATTTCCGTTCTCAGAACATTAATACAACCTCTCAGGGAACCATAGTAAAACTTTCTCAGAACCTCCCTTCAACCTACATATAAATGTTCCCAGAACAGGCAAAATGTTCACTTCTGTTCTCAGAACGTTTTACCGGTCAGGAAATGTATGGCTTAATTCCCAGAACCAATGGGAAACCAAAAATGTACATGTCCACAACATTCAAGGAACCAAATGTGCTAGCTGGGTTAATTGTTTTTGTTGTTGTTGCTTTTCTTCACAGGGTCCACTTGAGGTGACTCTCTCTCAGCCGACTCGCACAGCCAATGGGACAAACGGGTAAGTTGTGTGTGTGTGTGTGTGTGTTTGTTTGTGTACGCCTGAGTGAACACACGTTTTGCTGCTTTCAGGAAGTCAGTGTTCCAGTTTTACAGAACGTTTACACCAGAAGTTCCTCTATAGCTCTTGATGTTCGTGTGTGATTCTGTGTAAATGATGTGTCACCAAGCACGGACATCATTAGTACCTAATCTCTTTATCGTTTACTTCCCTCTCCAGAGCTTGGTTCATGGGGTTTCTCAAATCAAATCAAATGTTATTGGTCACATGCACATGGTTAGCAGATGTTCATGCGAGTGTTGCGAAATGCTTGTGCTTCTAGTTCTGACCGTGCAGTAATATCTAACAAGTAATCTAACAATTTCACAACTACCTTATACACACAAGTGTAAAGGAATGAATAAGAATATGTACATATAAATATATGGATGAGCGATGGCCGTGCGGCATAGGCAAGATGCAGTAGATGGTATAGAGTACAGTATATACATATGAGATGATTAATGTAGGGTATGTAAACATTATAAAAAGTGGTATTGCTTAAAATGACTAGTGATACATTTATTACATCAACTTTTCCATTATTAAAGTGGCTGGAGTTGAGTCTGTGTGTTGGCAGCAGCCACTCAATGTTAGTGATGAATGTTTAACAGTCTGGTGGCCTAGAGATAGAATCTGTTTTTCAGTCTCTCGGTCCCTGCTTTGATGCACCTGTACTGACCTCGTCTTCTGGATGATAGCGGGGTGAACAGGCAGTGGCTCGGGTGGTTGTTCTCCTTGATGATCTTTTTGACCTTCCTGTGACATCAGGTGGTGTAGGTGTCCTGGAGGGCAGGTAGTTTGCCCCCGGTGATGCGTTGTGCAGACCTCACTACCCTCTGGAGAGGCTTACGGTTGTGGGCGGAGTAGTTGCCGTACCAGGCGGTGATACAGCCTGACAGGATGCTCTCGATTGTGCATCTATAAAAGTTTGTGAGACTCATAGTATGCCTGAACACACACGAACACACACACACACGCGCAGAAGTACACGTAGGATCTTACTTTGAGCCAATTTGCTACAAAAGAAAAATTATCCTGCAGCAACAAGAAATGTGAATTATTATGTGGATTATAAATAATGGTCATTTTTGTAGGGGTTGATGCATTTTTCATGAGGGAAAATCAAGTGGAAATGACAAACTTCAGAAGCCTTTTAAACCTCAAATACACTACAAGTTCTCCTGCAACAGGGTGATCAAATTAAGATCCTATATCTGTAGGACGCGCCAAAACCACTACCAGATTCCCCGGCCACCTGTCAGCATGAGACAGGGGGACTCTCACACCCGGGTTCAAGATAAGACAGATACACACACACACACACACACACACACACACACACACACACACACACACACACACACACACACACACACACACACACACACACACACACACACACACACACACACACACACAGACCACTTGACCTCCACCAGCAGCAATGGTCATGGCAGTCTTTATTTTACTTAGTATTTATTTAACCTTTATTTAACAAGGCAAGTCAGCTTGCCAATGACAATGACGGCCAAACCCTAACCCAGACGACGCTGGGCCAATTGTGCTCCGCCTCATGGACTCCCAGTCACGGCCGGTTATGATACAAACCAGGGTTTGTAGTGATGCCTCTAGCACTGTGATGCAGTGCCTTAGACCGCTGCACCACTCGGGAGCCAAGACGTGACGTGAGTGTGGGATGGTGTGGTGGATCACACTATCAGTCAGGCATCATATCCGTATCTACCCCCTCCCCTCTCCCACCTCACTCCCAGGCAATCTCAGTCTCAGTCCTCTCAGAGCACAGACAGCGTGGAGTGAAAATCCCTAGAATGATATAACGCAGCTGATGAACAGTATACATGCCTGATAATGTCACAACTCGCTACCAGAGGACAACTCAAACAGGAAAGGGAGGAGGGCTGAGGGTGGGGGCGTTGAGGGAGCGGTGAGTTGAGGCTCTCTGAAGCCTCAAGTCAGACGGGACATGCAGCCTCCTGAGGGAGCGAGGGAGGGAGGACAGGGTGAGCGAGGTGACTCAATCTCACTTCAGGAACACACCCTGGAGGGGCGAGGCTGGCACAAGCGTGTGTGTGTGTGCTGCCACCTCCACAGAGCAGAGAAGAGCGGGAGGCCTCAGAGCTGTCACACAGGTGATTTACTGCTGGCGCTAGAGGGAGTGTGTCAAATAACTTACTGACTATAATCATCACACTAAGAATTAGGTGCTGTGCTACACGACCATTACATGGCCACTGGCCACACCTATCTAATGGCCCATCACAAAGCAGGGAGGAGACACTGTGACGTATAGTCTCAGGTATATTCGCACAGATTAGACCAGTTTAATTCATTTTTTAGGGGCCCATTTAGAGTCAGGATAGAAAATCCAAGGCAGGAAATTCAGTCACAAGTGAATGTAGGCTAAGCAGAGTAGGTCTGTATTGAAAAGCACTGTGATATTGAAGGGATGTTGCGAGTTTGTGCCATTCTGAAAGTGAGCTTCATAGATTTCTGTCCATCCGGAATAGGAGAGTATAAGTTCCAGCAGGTCATCCCACACCTCCGTCTGTGTGCACTAACCTTTATAGCACCTTCATTTGAACATGATTAGTCATGTCATGTAGTCGTTATTGCTCATTATGAGCCCTGCAGGCTTCACTGTGAGCACGTTCTGTTCTGCGGCTAGAGAGCTTCTCCCGAGCAGCTCAGTGGGCGTAGTTACATGTGTATTCACGTCCACATTGTCTAGTGTGAAGTGAACAAAAGCCTCTGGTTAGCTAGGTTGATTGAGATGTGATACTGCAGAGAGAGAGAGAGAGGAGACAGGTGTGGGATCGGATGGGAGGGCTGGCATATGCCCAAATGGGCAACATATGTCCATTTTAGGTTAGGTGTTGTGTGTTAGTGTCCCATTGCGTTGACCTACTAACCCAGAGTGGCAGTTCACCCATGGTGCCTGTCTGGTACACAGTAGACCGACAGTAGACCGGAGGTAGACCGACAGTAGACCGACAGTAGACCGACAGTAGACAGACAGTAGACCGGCAGTAGACAGACAGGAGACAGACAGTAGACAGACAGTAGACCGACAGTAGACAGACAGTAGACCGACAGTAGACCGACAGTAGACAGACAGTAGACCGACAGTAGACAGACAGTAGACCGGTAGTAGACAGACAGGAGACAGACAGTAGACCTACAGTAGACAGACAGTAGACAGACAGTAGACAGACAGTAGACCGACAGTAGACAGACAGTAGACAGACAGTAGACAGACAGTAGACCGGTAGTAGACAGACAGGAGACAGACAGTAGACCTACAGTAGATCTACAGTAGACAGACAGTAGACCGACAGTAGACCGAGAGTAGACCGACAGTAGACAGTCAGTAGACAGTCAGTAGACCGTCAGTAGACCGTCAGTAGACCGACAGTAGACCGACAGTAGACAGTCAGTAGACAGACTTTAGACAGACTGTAGTCGCCATCACAGCATGTGGTGCCAAGCTCGGTGTCAGCAGCAGTCAGGGCCATGATGTCTAACAGAGGCCTGTCATACAACCCCAACCCATACAGTCTGGCTGGTGCCTTTATGAAATGCCTCCATGGCCTACTGCCTGGCCCTCAAACAGGACAGGAGCCTCTCGCTCCCATGCATCCATATCTGTCTCACATAATCTCTATTTTCTCCCAACTCCTTCCCTCTCCCGCCTCAACTGAGCCCCTCGTTGGCAGCCCAGGGACAGACAGAGGAGTGGGAGGCTAGGAGACACACAGGAGGCAGAACACAGTGGGTCCACTGAGGGAAGCTCTCGCTAACTCCCCCCCCCTCTCTCTCGGTTTCTTTCTCTCTGTCCCTCTCTTTCTTCTCACTTCTATGAAACACACTCTCTCTGTCAAGAGCATGACTCTTGGTGTGGGATGCCAGACAATGATGGCTGGAAGAGACTGAAAGAGACAATGTTTACAACTGTCTTTGGAAGTGTGTATCTGTGTGTTCCAAGAAGTCCCTGAATGTGATCTGTGTGGTGATTGCCTGTGTGTGTCAGTACTCGGACAGAACTAGGAGCTCTTATGTCAACTCTCCATACTAATCTAACCATGACAGGTTTATTAAGTTGACCGGCAGCGCAGCTTCAAGTGCCAAGATATCAAGGCCTTGTTAATGTAGCTTACACTCTATTCAAGCTCCTGAAATGCATTGTTTTCCTCCTTTCAAGACATTCCCTTCCTTCACACGCACATTGTCACGTACACGCATGTGTGCCCTCCCCCTCTCTCTCTCTCACACACACACACACACACACACACACACACACACACACACACACACACACACACACACACACACACACACACACACACATGCCCTCACACACACATGCCCTCACAAACACACACACACACACACACACACACACACGCACTTCCTGTCCTCTCTCTCTGGTTTCCCCCCAAAACACGTTTATGCACTCCCCTCTGCCTAGTCCAGAATTCCTTGGCAGTGGTCTTGAGTAAACAGTGTATTTTTAGAGCTGGGAGGTCATATAGGCCCACTCTTAATCACCACATTCCCATTTTCCCACCAGCCCCCTCCCGTCTCAGCTCAGACAGAGGCCCAGCCAGGCACACTGGAGACGGAGAGGGGGATGGGAGGAGGATAGGATGGGGACTTGAGAGCAAGATGGACCTCTTCCCACCCTCCACAGATTCCACAAAGAGACGGTGGTCTGTGATTACCTACCTACAGTATGTGTTGTATTTGAAGGTTTCCTCAGAGACCGGTGTTTGTCTAAGAAGCCTCTGTGTTATATGACAGTTGCTGGTGTGTTTGTTCAGATGTCTAATAAAGTCTGGGTAACTTGCATAGCTTTCACCTCTGTATATGAGCCACGGTTTAAAGCTGGACGTTGACCTCCTGGTTGAGCTCATCATAGCCGTGTGTGTTGTGCGATGAAGCTGTTTTACACCCCCAGTATTCCGTATCTGGACGTTTGACCCCTCGGATCACAAATCTCAACTCCCATGTCATTTCCTGGGCTGGTTACTCAGCGACTGATGTAACATAACCCTGCATGAGAGGGCTTTGATCGGGCAACCATGGCTATATCCCAAATGGCACGTAATTCCCTATATGTTTGTTTTCTACTGTGTTATTGACTTGTTAATTGTTTACTCCATGTGTAACTCTTTGTTGTATGCTCACACTGCTATGCTTTATCTTGGCCAGGTCGCAGTTGCAAATGAGAACTTGTTCTCAACTAGCCTACCTGGTTAAATAAAGGTGAAATAAAAAATAAAATAAAAAATATAGTTCACTACTTTTTGAACAAAGTCCTATGGGCCATGGTCAAAAGCAGTGCACTACATAAGGAATAGAGTGCCATTTGGGATGCAAGCCATGTTCATGTTTGTATTCAGGAGCGGAGCATGTCTGTCTGAACATAAGAGCAGTCTGGCTCTGACCACGGTCCTCCAAGCCCCAGAGCAAGGACAATGTGTTTTTACAACTTTAATTAAAGTCTCTTTGCTTTAATTTGATCTCGACCAAAATCAATTACTCATCAGCTCGGCTACTCTGGCCACCGCGCGTCTGACTGACCGGTAGACTCAACTCAGACTCTGAAAGCCCAATCCCTCATATATTTAGTCCAGAGAGGACATATGAATGAACAAAAATGATTCCCTCGTTATGTCGAGATCACAACTTATTTATCTCCTAATCCCGACATAACAAAAGTTTTGTCGGGATCACGAGATAATCAAAAGTACCACTCATTCATTTGTTCACGACAACCACCTCATCATGGAGCCCTGTGACTGCGTTGATCGCAATGTGCTCGTTGATGCCTGACAGGCTGTCTCCTAGGCTGCGTGCCACCCCCAAGACCACTCCAATCTCATGCATGGAACAACACCGCTAATTTGTCTTGTCTTGTGAGTTAGCTAGGTAGTCTTGTTAGCTAGCTAGTTAGCTAGGTAGTCTTATTAGCTGGACTAACTAATCTGACTGGCTGATCAGATTCAATTTCTGCCTCAGAGGCTTAGAAATAAGGTTGGTGCCTTGTAGGCTGTTGTAGGCTGTTTGGTAGATGCATATCTGATCCAAGGGTTGAGCTCTATTCCTGTCAGGCTGATCAGATTCAATAGCAGCCTCAGAGGATGATAAATCAAAATGCTGCTTTGTAAGATGTTTCATATGTAAGGCTCCTTGAAGACAGCCTCTTTTTTTGTTGTTGTTGCCTTTATTTAACTAGGCAAGTCTGTTAAATTGTTATTTTATTTACAATGATGGCCTCCACCGGCCAAATACAGACAATGCCAATTGTGCGCCGCCCTATGGGACTCCCAATCACGGCCAGTTGTGATACAGCCTGGATTCTAACCAGGGTGTCTGTAGTAACATCTCAAGCACTGAGATGCAGTGCCTTAGACCGCTGTGCCACTCGGGAGCCCAGCCTCTGAGGCTGCTATTGAATTTGATCAGCCTGTCAAGAATGGAGCTCACCCACTCTGTAAATGTAAATATTATCCATAAAGCATGAAGTGTCCCTTTACAATTATACATGTCAGTTATGCTAGCTAACAACCAGCATAGATAACAAGTTAGCTAGCTAACAAGACTACCTAGCTAACTAGCTCGCTCGCTCATAAGACTAGCCAAGTTAGCTAGCTAACAAGACTACCTAGCTAACTAGCTCGCTCGCTCATAAGACTAGCCAAGTTAGCTGCGTTGTTTCTCACATGCAATTGGCTGTGGTCTTGGGGGTAGCACACAGCCCGGGAGACAGGTTTGCCTGTCAGGCATTGTTCAGGGCTTAAATGCCCCGTGAGGGCTTAGATGCCCCGTGAGCTCTTAGCTCAAGTTAAAGGACATTTAGCTTGTTACCATTCTAATTTATAAGCTGATAATGAGCTCCAAACAAAAAATGAAAGAATGACAGCATGAAATGTACCATACTTTAGTGTAACAATCAATCAAAACATATGCGCTGATCCACCGTGGGCTCTGCCTCCTCCGCCATACTGTCAATATATCATCAATACGTCCACTCCTATTTATAGAGTTTATCTCGCCATCTCAACATTTTCTTTGTTATGCCATGATCGTGAGAGAATGATCTTCTGATCTCTGGAAAAACAACTCATGTCGTAATCATCAGATAAGTAACGATCTCAACATAACGAGATAACAATTTTTAAAAATTCATATGGCTTCTCTGCACTTCTATGTATGTTCATGTGTCTTCCATCAATATGAAGCATAACAGAGATGTATGTTGTCCACTCTGGTCAGAAATGAGGATGCCTTGTCAGCTGGATCTGGTCAGATGCTTTATTTCCTTCCCTGTTGAGGGATTGTGAAAGTGAGCGGGAGCGTGAGATTGAAACTAGGCCACGCAGAGAGGAGGCGAGAGAGAGAGAGAGAGAGCCCAGTGGTGGTGATAATCACGGATAAAATAGAATATTGAGCAGTCAGACTGTTTCATTTGTCAGGCTTCTCTTCCTCAGCCACACGAGACAACAAACACACACACAAACGCAAACGCGCGCACGCATGACCGCCTCCCCTTTATTTGTATAGTGCTGTTACTCGCTGTTTATTGTCAATGCATAGTCACTTTCCCCATACCTACATGTATGAATGACCTTAACTAACATTGACTCGGTACTGGTACCCCCTGTATACATTGACTCGGTACTGGTACCCCCTGTATACATTGACTCGGTACTGGTATCCCCTGTATACATTGACTCGGTACTGGTACCCCCTGTATACATTGACTCGGTACTGGTACCCCCTGTATACATTGACTCGGTACTGGTACCCCCTGTATACATTGACTCGGTACTGGTACCCCCTGTATACATTGACTCGGTACTGGTACCCCCTGTATACATTGACTCGGTACTGGTACCCCCTGTATACATTGACTCGGTACTGGTACCCCCTGTATACATTGACTCGGTACTGGTACCCCCTGTATACAGCCTCTGTATTGTTGTTTTATAGTTACTTTTTTGTTGTTGTTTTACTTAGTAAATATTTTTCTTAACTCTATTTCTTTAACTGAATATTTGGTTAAGGGCTTGTAAGTAAGCGCTTCACTGTAAGGTTTACACCTGTTGTATTCGGCGCATGTGACAAATACAATTGTGTTTTATTTTTGATTTGATAAGAATTGTGTACAGTTAAATTGTCTATCAGACGTACAGTATATGGGGGCATGTGTATATTTGTATTCACCCAAAAGAGAATGATTAATTTCCATCTCCCTCAGTCCCCCTCTCTCTCTCTCCCTCTGGCACTCCCTCTCTCCTACTCTTTCTACTTCCCCCTCTCTCTCTCTCCCTCTGGCACTCCCTCTCTCCTACTCTTTCTACTTCCGCCTCTCTCTCTTTCTTTGTTAGCTAGCTTCCCGTTTATGTGGGGCAAACAGATGGTTTTGCTTAGCGTGCTGGTGTTAGGCCTACAGGGGAAAGACCGGGGTGGAGAGGGGGAGAAAAAGAAAGAGAGAGGGAGAGATTTAGGGAGAGAGAGATATATGCCATCTGAGCTGCAGGACTTTTCCATGTGTTCCCTTACACTTCCGTAAACAAAGCACCACAGGGGTATTGTTCCTTCTCTCACCAAATTCCTGACATCTCAAACACAAAAACCTCCTCAGGACAACGCTGGAGTGGTGACTTACACGTCAGACCATAGATTGCATATTCACATCAACAGATCAATTGAAACGTTTGAATATTAAACATAACCCTGAAACAGCAGGTTAATATGGGAGTGTCTTGTCTCCTAGTCCCTGACTGTGTCATGGTCTCTCCAGGGGGGTGTAGTTTAGTGTTGGGGGGGGGGGGGGTTCTGTTGGTCTGCTCTCCCTCCTAGCCGTCTAATCCCCGTGTAAAATTGTTTCCTGGCCCCCACAGGAAGTCAGCACTCAAGGCCCCTCCGTCATGGCCTCAGCCGGGGCTTCTGGGAAATACGGGGGCGGGGGGCGAAGGAGGAGGGGGGCTACTGGACAGCTGTGGCACTCTGCCTCATCTGTCAGAGTGCCAACATGTGTCCCCAGCTGCACTACAGCTACACCCCCAACCCCCTCTACCCTCCACCCACCAACCCACCCAACTAGCACCCACACACCACCAGGGCTCTCTCCCATGAAATGAAACCAGCAACCAACCTGGTCCACCAACCCCCGCCCCCCTGTCACCCCCCATCCATCCGGCTATGGACGCTTGTTTTGGATAGTTTGTTTACACCACTCATTCACAAGCCCCTCTTTACTCAATTAGCAGAATTTAAGCATTACTTTGGGCCTGTGTGGGCAGCTGGGCGCAGATTTGCATGTTAAAACCTCTAAAGTCTAAGCCTCTGGGGGGAGGGGGTTCTACTAAGCTAACATATGGAATTGTTTTAAGATGGTCATACCATGGATCATTTAGCTATTTGATTTAGAATTTAAGGAGCCCTGTAGATACTGTATAATAAAAAAGTAAAAAATATTTTGGAATTTGGCTACCACTAAAGAAGTGCATTGAATAACACATTCATAAATGGCAAAACAGACAGTCAAGGTTTTTTCTGAGAAAGCTCAGAAAATATATACAGTACCACTCAAAAGGTTTGGGCACACCTACTCATTCAATGTTTTTTTATTTTTTATTTTATTATTTTCTACATTGTAGAATAGTGAAGACATCATAACTATGAAATAACACATGTGGAATCATGTAGTAACCAAAAAAGTGTTAAACATATCAAAATATATTTTATATTTGAGATTCTTCAAAGTAGCCACCCTTTTCCTTGATGACAGCTTTGCTCTGAGGCTGGTAACTCTACTTAACTTATCCTCTGCAGCAGAGGTAACTCTGGGTCCTTTTGCAGTCCTCATGAGATCCAGTTTCATAATAGTGCTTGATGGTTTTTGCGACTGCAACTGAAGAAACGTTCAAAGTACATACATTTTTCCAGATTGACTGACCTTCATGTCTTAAAGTAATGATGGACTGTCATTTCTCTTTGATTATTTGAGCTGTTCTTGCCATAATATAGATTTGGTATTTTACCAAATAGGGCTATCTTCTGTATACCACCCCTATCTTGTCACAACACAACTGATTGGCTCAAATGCATTAAGACTTTTAACAAATAAACTTTTAACAAGGCACACCTGTTAATTGAAATGCATTCCAGGTGACTACCTCATGAAGCTGGTTGAGAGAATGCCAAGATTTTGCCACGCTGTCATTAAGGTCAAGGGTGGCTACTTTGAAGAATCTCAAATATATTTTGATTTGTTGAACACTTTTTTGGTTACTACATGATTCTATATGTGTTATTTCATAGTGTTGATGTCTTCACTAGTATTCTACAATGTCAAAATAAAGAAAAACCCTTGAATGAGTAGGTGTGTCCAAACTTTAGACTGCTACTGTATATATATTTTTTAAACATTTAACCCCTTTTTTTGTTGGCACAAAACTACCTCCATACTTCCATTCATTTAAAAAAAAACTGTAACAGGTTACCTTCAGACAAGTCCCGTGACATTTGTGGGGGTCGTCGAGCTAAAACATTGTGCTAGTGAGAGTCTCGTCTTTCCATATAGTGGTTATATTAGTTAGTTGGACGCTACAGACGTTTTTGTGACAAGACCGATTTTCGGGATGTCTCCTTGTCTGACAAACACCGCTGTAGCTCTGCTACTTTTCACCGCCGACGCAGAAGGGCGACATATGTTAATTAGATTGATGCATGGGTGCGTCAATAGACTCTTAAGGAATAATTATTAAAGGTAGCATGACGCAAAGCCTAGGCCCGTTTGTCTCTCTGTCGTCTGAACAGTTTCTCTGCTGGTCTGATTCTCGACATGCTTAGTGCTTCATCCTCTTGTTTGGACTTCTAACAGAAGTGTGTTGGACGGCCCGCTCTGGATCAGCTTACCCCAAAGTGTCATAGACTCACACCCACCCACCTGACTTATTTTCCTCGACACAAAGTAGCCTACCTCCCAAACCTATAGCATATGGGCTTCAAAGTTAGAACAAGCCCCTGTGTCTTCCCATATGGTTTTGTCTTTGATATGACTTTTGGTGATGCCTGTGTCTACTTTTGGTGATGCCTGTGTAAGTCACAAAGGCAGATTGTGTGTTAGACGTTAGCTGAAGTCCTGTGGACCCAGATGGGCCCTCTGATTCGCTGAGGGCCCATTGAAGCTGAAGGTCAGGCTTGTTTGAACAGAGACAGAGTAAAAGGTCAACTGGAGGGTTTTAGCCCGGCCCTCCCTCTCCTTACTTTATCCTGTTTCCCTCCAAATGAGAACTTGTTCTCAACTAGCCTACCTGGTTAAATAAAGGTGAAATAAAATAAATAAATAAATAACTTTTCCCTCATTTCCCTCCACTCAAATCTTTCAAATGATCTCTCTTGAATCCTGTCTCCTGCTAGTTCTGAAACGTGTCATTTTTCACGTGGTTAGGGTTATCCTCCCCAACAGTATTGCTCCTCAGGGTTGTCATGTGCATACCTGGGTTTCCGTTAGCCGGCAATTGCCGGCTTTTGGCTGTATGACATTTTTTTTTTAAGCAGATAAATACAATTTTGGCTGGCGAAATGAACCGGGAGAAAAAACAACGGTAGGAAGGCTATCAACGAGTCACCCACCACTTTACAATGTGAGCTGGAGGCAGTATGCATTTTGAAAACATACTTCATTGTTTGAAACCTGCGTGTTTTACCTCATATGAAGTAAAACATGCAGGTTTCAAACAATGAAGTATGTTTTCAAAATGCATACTGCCTCCATGTCTTTCCTTGCTTGAAAATCAGACCATATAAAGGTGTAGGCAATTGTTTTCTAAAGACTTTATAGGTGGTGCGTGAGTTTAAAGTTTGGGGAAGCATAAGCCTTTCATGTATTTCTACCAATCTGCTGGTCAGTTATGATTTTCATGAAATGTGTATTTTGACGGCACTGTTTCATATCAATAATAATGTTTTCGATTCTCAAAATCGTTGCCCCGTGGATAATCATAAAAATCCTAATTAAAATGTAAGACATATAAAATGTAAGATTCAACTATTGCGAGAGGACCAGCCTCTGCTATATGACACATTGATACACGCTGATCATTGGCGGCTAAATAGCCTAAATGAGCGCATGGAACTCCGAGATGGCTAATGCAGCTGTTGGCCTATAACTTACTTACATTGTCAACAAAGTAAACATACATAAAAACAGTAGAAAATATACTGCTGAAAATTCTGGTTCTTTCAATAACTTTAATTTCCCTACTTAGCCTGTCTGCCTCCCTTTACATCTGTCTTGACTTGCGCTGTCGCTTGTGAAGTGCAACATTGTATCAAATCAATCAACTGGATCTGGGCCCTAACTTGCAACATTGTATCTACTAGCCTATTCGGAACTGAGAGTCTAGGCACCAGTGAGCTCGGGACAGACAGACGTTTTTGCGCAAGGGACAGGATAAGTATTTTATGACGTTTCCACTGGATATATGGGATCATCAGATGATTGTATTTTGGTCTTTCACACCGAGGCTTGGTGATTATCGAGGGGGAGATTTTTGTGAGGAACTATTATAGGCTGTCATTTGCAATGGGTGTTAAAACAACGGACTTGGTTGACTTACTGTGTGAGGCGAAGAAAAGATTACTGAGAAGATGAGCTTATTGGTGATGAAGGTGATGACTAAGACAGACAGAAATCATACATCCCCAAATGGGCACTTGTGCGCAGCAGGCCAGGGAGGCTAATTCTCTGCGTGCTCAGACGTGCGAGCTCCCTCAACATTAACAAGACCCATGCTCATCGCTCACATGGAGCACTCCAAACAAAAGACAATGAACAAAAGGGGCAACTCGTAAATGATGGCTATGAAATAGAACCAAAACGTGTTTCTCAACAGCATTTACACACCAAGAATGAGAACGCAAAATGACTGTAGGCCTAATTAGTAATACAATGCATTAACATAAATTAATGTAACCAAATGACGGGGATTAACGGTTCATTTACTATTGGTGACATGTAATGGGGAATTGATAACGATGAACAGTTTTAGGGCAAACAATTCACAAGAAACAATGAATGCGCGAGAATTGGTGGGAGACAGCTGAGTTGATTCTGGAGAGCTGAGAGCATGCATTCTGGAGAGAGACGGCCTATAGGCTGTCTTCGCCCCCCCCCCCTCACACGTATAGTGGGTTTACACACCCAATGCATATGTGTCTGGGAGATTTCTCAAATGGCCGGTAAATTAAAACGGGGAAACCCTGGTGCATACATAAAGTAAGTAGCCTGTAGCTTTAAGTAGGAACTTGACCCATTTCACGGCTAGAAGATATCTGGTTGAAGTTCTGCGAGGAACATGGCTAACATTGCTTTTGTACCCTTGAGCAAGGCCCAAACTATAGAGGTACCAGTCCAGGACAGGTTTGTACTGGTGCTCTCCAGAGTTTGTACATGCAGACGATAGCACAAAAATGATCCTAGGATTTGATTTCAAGTCCTCCACATACGAACACGCTATCCCCTAGCTGCCTGCGTTGGAGTTTTCTATAGATCCAAATCCCAATCGGTGTATTGAGTTCTCCATTTAAATGACTGTTTGAAGGTCTGTCTGCATCTGTTTCTGCAGCAAGGGTTTATTCGCGGACTTCAAAAAAAGAGCCTTCCTCCGATTTCCGGATGTATTTTTCTGTATTTAGGAGAAGAGGGACATGCGACGATACACTGGAAAGGTCCCGGCCGAAACAGTCGTACACTCTGTGAGGGCCAATGCGGTATAGTGTTTCCCTGTGTGTCTGAGCATCAGCCTAAATTAGAGACTGATACACACACTTATTTTCCAACTACTGTATGGTCTGAAACAGGCAAACGTATTGACACAAGGGTCAACTAGTGGATGTTGGGATAGTGAGATACTTTGAGCAGCTGTCATCTATTGTAGATGAAGAGCCAGCTAAGTTGAGCAGGATAGGGTATATTCAGACTCATCGATTAGGTCTGACTTCCGTACGGAATAACCTTCCACAGTCATCTGATCAATAATCACAGCCCAGAGAAACGCTATCTAAGACTGTACATGGTGGAGGGATAGAGGGCCACCTGCCAAAACTCATTTCCTGCCTGGTGTTTTCAGGGGAAGGAAGGAGGGTTTGTCCCTTCATACCTCACACGCTAGTTTGACGCAGGAAATAGAGAAAATAAACTAGAAATTAGATAAATATAATGAGCATAGATAAACCTTATAAACAACTTTAATGGTCTGGAAATGGGCCTTGGCCAGCGATAACAAGCTTGAGCTCTCAGTCGTCCACAACATTGCCTGGCCAAATGTCTGAAACGAATGTCACTTGGCAGTCCAAAGTCCTCGCTACCACCATGACTGGTGGCTTTTCTTTTTCAAGGCTTCTTTGACCGTGGCAGTTGAGAAAGAGAGAGAGAGAGAGAGAGGAGAGAGAGCATTTCACAACAGTTTCCCCATAATTCCCAGATGCTTTTGATGTTTGTTATGGGTTTCGATTAGCTGACAACAGTGTAACCCTTTGAACTCTCTCTCTGGCCTGCGACTGCCTGGCTGGCTGGCTTTGAGTCAGTCCTCTCTCTCTCTCTGGCCTGCGACTGCCTGGCAGGCTTTGAGTCAGTCCTCTCTCTCTCTCTGGCCTGCGACTGCCTGGCTGGCTGGCTTTGAGTCAGTCCTCTCTCTCTCTCTGGCCTGCGACTGCCTGGCTGGCTGGCTTTGAGTCAGTCCTCTCTCTCTCTGGCCTGCGACTGCCTGGCTGGCTTTGAGTCAGTCCTCTCTCTCTCTCTGGCCTGCGACTGCCTGGCAGGCTTTGAGTCAGTCCTCTCTCTCTCTCTGGCCTGCGACTGCCTGGCTGGCTGGCTTTGAGTCAGTCCTCTCTCTCTCTCTGGCCTGCGACTGCCTGGCTGGCTGGCTTTGAGTCAGTCCTCTCTCTCTCTGGCCTGCGACTGCCTGGCTGGCTGGCTTTGAGTCAGTCCTCTCTCTCTCTGGCCTGCGACTGCCTGGCTGGCTGGCTTTGAGTCAGTCCTCTCTCTGGCCTGCGACTGCCTGGCTGGCTGGCTTTGAGTCAGTCCTCTCTCTCTCTCTGGCCTGCGACTGCCTGGCTGGCTGGCTTTGAGTCAGTCCTCTCTCTCTCTCTCTGGCCTGCGACTGCCTGGTTGGCTGGCTTTGAGTCAGTCCTCTCTCTCTCTCTGGCCTGCGACTGCCTGGCTGGCTTTGAGTCAGTCCTCTCTCTCTCTCTGGCCTGCGACTGCCTGGCTGGCTGGCTTTGAGTCAGTCCGGCGTCGCTCTGTCAGTCCTCTCTCTCTCTCTGGCCTGCGACTGCCTGGCTGGCTGGCTTCGAGTCAGTCCGGCGTCGCTCTGTCACGTTTTATTTTCAGTCCTCCGCTTCCCTCCACTCCGCTGTGCCCGCCAGCCAAACCAATTAAAGAGAGACGAGCTGTCCACAGTGGCGTGGAATGCATGCAGCTGGGGAGGGGAGGGGTGGAGGGAACGATATTCACAGCACTTCAACTTGTCCCCCTCTCCGCTCTCACTTAGGGTGTCAGAGAGGCTTAGGGTGGGCAGAGAGGCTTAGGGTGGGCAGAGGTTGTGTGGGGTTACCCTCCTCCCCTCGACTCAGAGCCAATAGGGTGTGTGTGTGTGGGGGGGGGGGGGGGGCCTTGAGTGTGGGAGTGTATGATGCTGTTATTTACCACCTCTCTCTGTCTCACCCAGACACAGTCTGTCAGAGGTTCCTGATGAGATGAAGAGTCTGATCATAGAGAAGAGCAAGATGGGCCTTGAAGAAGACCCCGAGCTGCTGGTCAAAGGTGAGCCTGCCTGGCTGACACACCCCTACACCATCCCTCTATTCTCTCTCTCTCTGCTTTCTCTCTGTGTGGCTGTTGTGTCCCAGCTCCAGTGATTTGCATGTACAGTAATAACAGTCTGTGGGATGATGACGTTCACTCGTCCGAGAGCGTTAGCCGAGCTTGAGCTCCGTGCATGTTTGCGGTGTTATCACTGAATAAGTAGGCCATACTGTACTACTGTACTGTACACTTCACGGTCCACGGCTAAGCCCTCACACACACACACACACACACACAACACCCTTCCCCCAGTAATCATGTAATGATGGCCATCAGCGGCATTAAGAGCCTTGCGAGCCTGACGCTTTTTGAGGAGTGATCTCACAGGCTATTCATGTGTGCTTTTCCTGCTACCGAAACGGTTGCAGTAAAATGCCAGCGCTTGGATAAGTTACGTCCTCTTTGGGATGGCGGCAGCCTGATCGGCTAATTCGGACAGCAGTTACCATGCAGCACCCCTGGCCGACTGGCTGGCTGCACCCCTCCTCCCTCTGTTCCGATGTCTGAGACCGGGCAGAGGGGCAGGCGATGGGGTTAGGGGGGTGCATTCCTTCCCAATCGGAGGACGGATACTTCCCCTGGGCCCCTGGACTGGCTATGTGCCTTGGCATTTGTTCTCTTCAGTCGGGCCGTCTTCCCCACCAACCACCACTATCTCCAGCACCACTGACGCTCCAGGACATGTGAAGGCCTTGCTCTGTTCATGCCCTTGTTGTGTGCAGGGATATATTTTCAAATGTCCTGGAGCTAGGGTGTCCCTAGCTGTGTTCAATGGGACATCCTCAGGCAACTGGGGCCAAGGGTCGCCTCGCTGTCTAAAATAGGCCATCAACCGTGCCGAGACAGACAGAGAGGAAAAGAGATATATAGAGAGAGATTGACGTAGCGAAGGAGTGAGAAACTCCTAGACAGAATGCAGTAACGAGCATAAATTACATTCCTCTGTTTGTTCATGCGCGGGAAAACTGAACAATTTTAGCTACATATCACTTAAGAGTGGGCAGTACTCCAGTCATTTGGAAAGGGATTCAGTCGACTCAATTGCAATCGTTTCCCTTTCTGTTTGGATCTCTGTCTAATTCAGTTCAGCCCATAATCCTAGTGTTGAAGCTCATTAACGCTCTGCGCCTTTATGGATGATGGTTTGTTATCAGATGCTTTTTAATCTCCCCCAAATCTCCAGAACAAACAGAATGTACACACAGAGATGGAAGGACAGAGCAGAACCAGAGGGAGACAGACTCCAGTGTTTACTCAGTTTGTGTTTCAGGGGGCAGGGCCAGCATTAGGGGTCTGGGGTCACAAATGAAACAAATTAAGGGCGAGCCGTGGCCCCCGGGGGACGCATTAGCAGGCCAGGGAGATGGGATCCAGATGGAGGACCGCGGGGGGGAGGGGAAGGGTAGGCAGGGGGTCCTGACCGGGACTCTTGTTTCACCCTTTCTCTCTCAATGTCTCTCTCCCTCACTGCCTTTCCTTCTCTTTCTCTACTTTTCTCACTCCCTCTCTTCCGCTCGCTCTCTCTCTCTCTCTATCTCTCTCTCTCTCTCTCTCTCTCTCTCTCTCTCTCTCTCTCTCTCTCTCTCCTTCTCTCCCTCCGAAGTCGGCCGTCTCTCTATCTCACTGTCTCAAAAAGAGCAGCTGCAGGACATCCTGTGTGACTGACAGACATGCCTCCCAGGTCTCCGCTAACCAGTCCACCCACACCCCTTTACCCCCTACCCCCGACCCAATCATCCACCCCACCCAATCCCGTCCTGTCTTACCTCATAGTTTTTTATTTACCCATTTCCTGTTGGTTTTTATGCTCCTGCTCCTTTACTCCACAGGAAGTACCTGGGGACTGTATTGGGTGGGTTTATAGTGTGTTCCAGGCTGCCACTGGGAAAGGGGAAACAGAATGAGACTCCCACTTCGACTTCCCCCCTCCAGGTCTATGGGTTGTAACATGGGGGATGGTAGCAATGGGGGCTCTGCAAGTAGGGGTAGGGGAAAGCACTTTACGGCAGGAAAAAGGGGAGCTGGTGTGTGTGTGTGGGGGGGGGGGGGGGGGGGGGGGGGGGGGGGGGCGAAGAGAAAGGAGCTGTAGGGAAAGCGAGGGAGAGCTGACAGGTGGCATGCAGCTTGCTAACCACAGAGGAAGCTGCTCGGTCGTCAGAGCTGTTCTAAGAAGTTAGCCCAATGAACATGGCACTGCTGTTCCCATAAACACAGCACACACACACACACACTCAACAGATGGCACAGCCACATAACCCTGCCCTCACCATAGCGCCCTGCTCCAGCTTTGGGCCAGGTGACCAGCCAGGGCCCGCTGCCAGCCTATCCATCAGCCCTCACTTTGAACTCTGACTGCTCTCTCTCGTTTTACCCCTCCCTCTCACCGCCACCCCTATCCATCCCTTGCACCCTCTTCCTCTCTCTCTCCGGGCATCCCCTGGCCAGAGCTTGGCCAACCCCGGTTTATTTACCCTCAGCTCTATGAGATTAAATATTTAGAGGGAACAGTTTGCACACACAGGTTGTGTCCCAAATGGCACAATATTCGCTATATAGTGCACTACTTTTGACCGGAGCCCAATGGACCCTGGTCAAAGGTAGTGTACTACACAGGGGACAGTGTGCCGTTTGGGGGACATTCTATGGGGTGCTGCATGCCTGGTGTTTGGTAACACTACAACCACTTTCCCCTCTGGACACGGGTAGTACACTATATATACAAAAGTATGTGGACACCCCTTCAAATTAGTGTATTCGGCTATTTGAGCCACACCCGTTGCTGACAGGTGTATCAAATTGAGCACACAGCCATGCAATCTCCATAGACAACCATTGGCAGTAGAATGGCCTCACTGAAGAGCTCAGTGACTTTCAACATGGAACCGTCATAGGATGCCACTTTTCCAACAAGTCAGGTCATCAAATTTCTGTCCTGCTAGAGCTTCCCCGGTCAACTATAAGTGCTGTTATTGTGAAGTGGAAACGTCTAGGTGCAACAACGGCTCAGCCGCAAAGTGGTACAGAGCCCTGACCTTTGGGATGAATTGGAACACCGGCTGTGAGCCAGGCCTAATTGCCCAACATCAGTACCTGACCTCACTAATGCTTTTGTGGCTGAATGGAAGCAATTCCCAGTAGCAATGTTGCAACATCTAGTGGAAAGTCTTCCCAGGAGAGTGTAGGCTGTTATAGCAGCAAAGGGGGGAGCAACTCCATATGAATGCCCATGGTTTTGGTACAAGATGTTCGACGAGCAGGTGTCCACATACTTTTGGCCATGTAGTGTACATCCCCTTCATGTAAAGCTGGACACTGCAGCCCAGGATCCTGTTCAGTAGAGACTAAACACAAACAGTTATGAAATGGAAAATTACCATTTTTATTGGACAAATTCAGGTCAGTTTCAAAACATTTTGTCTCGTTCTGTGCCTACTGAACACCACCCAGTTCTGAGGGCCATGGTTATGTGACGGGGGTGGAATGGTGAATGGAGCCAGGAGAATGTATCTCCCTCCCTCCCTCCCTCCCTCCCTCCCTCCCTCCCTCCCTCCCTTCCTCCCTCTCTGGGCGTTAATGACAGATCAGTCCACCAGTTCTCTTCCTGCTACTCCACCACCAGCGACTGTTCTCCAACCCTTTTCTTCTTTGTGTGTGTTTTTTTACAGCTGTAATTATCCTGGTGGCAGGCACACAGGCCTTAATGTCTGACTATACCATTAGCTGCCGTTATTTTTAACCTGTTCTGCACGTTGCAGACATATTTTATGTCTGATGGGTTCAACCTCTTAGTGATTATGTTCAGCCCAAACTAATTAACCCTTCCATTCAACCAAATAAGACGCACACACACACACAGATGCACACACTCGCAAACACACACACACACACACACACACACAGAGGCACATGCGCAAAAACACACACACACATACACTATCATGTGCAGATATTTTTGGATGAGGCTGCCTTTTTGATAGCATGCACTGCTTTGCTTCATCTTGGCCAGGTCGCAGCAGTAAATGAGAACTTGCTCACAGCTGGCCTACCTGGTTAAATAAAGGTGAAATCACACACATTCATTGTGCATGTGTTGTAGGCTGGCTGTTCCGGGAGGTGCGTGGAAGCTGGATCAAGCAGCGATGCTACTGGTTTGTACTGAGCCAGGACTCCTTAGACTACTACAGCAGCTCAGAGAGAGGAGCCCGCAGACTGGGAACACTGGTGCTCACCAACCTCTGCTCTGTCATCTGGCCAGACAAACAGACCTTCAAGGAGACGGGTGAGTGCTGGCATGTATAGACACACACACACTCTCTCTCTGTCTCCCACTGTCTCTCTCTCTTATTTATATATATATATATATATACATGCCATCCCAAATTCCCTGTTTGGATAACTAAGCCCCACATAGTAAGTTCCGTATTGGTTCAATGATCAAATATTGGTAAAGATCCCAAAGCGGTTGTAATGTGAGGATTTCCGGTCTCCTCTCAGTTCCTGTAAGCCCAGTACACCCAGAGGAAGTCTGGAAAACCCAGTCCACTTTTCTCTCCACAACTTGGGTTTGTCTGGAACCTTCTGAGTCATCAGCACCAGAATGACCCTTTACCATTTAACACCCCGAATGACAGGAATCGGAAAGGAAATACAGGTGAAATGCTATTGTTGTGTGAGGAGAGAGGGGGGGGGGGGGTTGGAGTGTGTGACTCGGACTAGGAGTTCTTCTATTACTCGCCCACGACACACACACACACACACAAGGCCCTCTGTGTCTGTATGGAGGGGATTGTACCATCGCCTGCTGACTTTAGACAACCACTTAAAACCTCCAGGAGAAATAATACCTAACCCAAACATTCCCCTAAATCTGCTCTGGGACTTTCCTGCGTTCTCTGGCATTGTGTTGCCCCTTTATACATTGAAATGTTCAGTCTTTTTTTGTTTCTTCCACCTCTCTATTTCTCACTTGTGAAATAGCAGTGAATGGGGTCATGCACACACGCACGCACACACACACACTTTAGCCTCACTTGGCTTTTGAACTTGACCAATCTAAACAAAGAAAAATCAGTATACCAAGTCACGTAGCTAGCAGGAGATCACATGGTAACAAACTCAGGGTATGATTGGCCCGGGGGTCCACACTGCCTGTAGCGTGTCCAGTACAGTTACTACTTCCTGTGCACATGGAGGAGAGAGGGCTTTCTCAGTTCTTACAGGACGTTAGGCCAGGTGTTGTGCCAGGAGAGGACACACCTCTGTCCTGACTTGGTTGTAGTCGTTGTGTTTCGGTTGGGCTTAGTGGCTAATAAAGTTGGGAGCCCCTCTCGGGGTGACCGCTGACCTCTGTGAAACCCAGAGAGGAAGTGAGGAAGCCAGGAGTCACACCAGATATGTGGAGTGTCCCATGTTCAGACCACATGAGAGGGAGAGTGGAGCAGGCTTCCTTATTTTCTGAAACCAAAGTTACTACATAAGTATAGGCCTTGGATTCTGCTCTCTATATCTATATTGTTCTTTGAAAGTTCCGTTTCTGTTTACTCATGCTTTCATTGCACGATACACTGATGACCAATTTCTGTGTGTATGTGTGTGTGTGTGTTTCAGGGTACTGGAGCATCACAGTGTATGGGCGTAAGCACTGCTACAGGCTGTACACCAAGCACTTCAACGAGGCTGTGCACTGGGCCTGCGCTGTCCAGAAGGTTATCGACACAAAAGCCCCCGTGGAGACGCCCACTCAGCTCCTGATCCGAGACATTGAGGTGAGACACACACATGCACACACACACACACTCCTTCACAGCATCTCGCTGCCCGCCCCAGACCAGACCACTGCCAAGCTGCCGATGACACGGGTCACCAAACACGGACCGCAGCAACACAACGGACATTATACCTCTGCTCTGTCACCGCGGCAACCGCGTGTCCAGACTGGGCCGCGAGTCCAAAGTGTCCTCCAACTGTCGTTGCTGCTGCCTTCAGGGAATGAACTTATTACCGCCAAGCTGTGAGAGGAGAGGAGGCACCCCGTAAAAGTTCCACCGGAATGTTCTGCCCTATTTTAAGGAACGTGTCATTTTTAGAGGCAAAAGGGTGGATGAAGAGGGTGTGCAAGGCAAAGCGTCATATTAGGACCCGGCCCTGGGGAGTGTACGTGTGTTTGCCCACAGAAACATGCCTCACTTAAACAGTTGAATGAGGCACAGCGAGTTCTTCTATTTTTAAAGTATGATTTCATTCATCACGAAGACAAAGTCTAAGAGAAAAAGCCAGACCACGCTCTGCCATCACTTTGGAATTCACCCAGTGGTGTTTAGTCTCTGCTTGTTTGCTATTCTGAGTTTGTGTGTTGTTGTGTGTGTATTCTTGTAAATGTGCCCATCGATCACTTGACTTCGGCGGGAGGAGGAAGAGAGGGGCCCGCTTTTTAAAGAGTTGCCCCTGTCTTCTCTTCCTCCCCCTTTCCAATCCCTCTCCACTCCTTCCAACACTCTTTTTCACACTTAACACAAAGCCTAGCCGAATCCCACTGAAGGAGGGAGAACACTACTGAACGCAACTGACACTACAGGAGAGGGAGGGAGGGAGGGAGGGAGGGGGAGAGGGAGGGAGGGAGGGAGGGAGGGGGAGAGGGAGGGAGGGAGGGAGGGAGGGAGGGAGGGAGGGAGGGAGGGAGGGAGGGAGGGAGGGAGGGAGGGAGGGAGGGAGGGAGGGAGGGAGGGAGGGAGGGAGGGAGGGAGGGAGAGAATGAATAGAGGAGTTATTTGTGTGAGAGAAGTGCTTATCTCTGAGTGTAGATGTGTGTCCCACCAGACATGGAGGTGAAGAGAGATGACTGTTTCAGCCTTGGACCTCCAGTCTGTGTCGCTTGTGAAAGAGAGAGAGGGAGGTAGCGAGGGCGGGAGAGAGTGAGAAGGACAAGGGAACATGTCCATTTTTAGGACATAATGAGGATGGATGTTCTGTCGGAATCCTGTAGATTATAAATGAATCCCGTTGTGTCCTCTCGCGACCTCTACACAGACCGCAATGTGTCCCCCAGTGTTGAGCACTGTACAGCTACTGTATGTACGCCTATGGTAATGTGTTCTGTATGTGTCTGTCCAATAGACAGTCTGCCAGTGTTCCACATGCTCCCAGTTCAGATTGACCAAAACATTTCAGAGGAATGTGTCAACTTTGCCCCACAAAGGAGGGTGAATTGGGGGAAGGAGGGAGAGCAGTGGCACCATTACTAATGGTCAACAGGTGCAGGCAGGGATTGCAGTAGTGGATGCCGTCTGTGTAGGGCGTCAAGAAGCCTAGCGGTTAAGAGGTTGGGCCAGTTGCTGGTCGAAAGGTAGCTGGTTTGAATCCTCAAGCTGACTAGGTGAAAAATCTGTCTGTGCCCTTGAGCAAAGCACTGAACCCTAATTGCTCCCGTAACTCGCTCTGCTAAATGATGAACACGTCATGTAAAATGTGTTTCTGTCAATCAGAGTAGCATCTGTAGCGAGATACCACATAGACATGTAAATAGTGTCAGTGATGGCGGTGTGTTTTGTTGGGTCCCCAGGTGTTTAAAAAGCGGGCATAGCTGTCCTCCTGCTCCATGGCCTGACTCCCACTGACCCTAGTCACCCCTGTTACCCAACACACTCTCTCTCATAGCAGCCCTCCTTGGGGCTGCTCCCAGGTCAGCTGGAAGGTCAAGGAAGCTTATCTGTCACTCTCTCTCTCTCTTCAACTGTCTGTCTGTCTCTCTGTCTTTCTTCTCCAGGAGAACAAGTTTAACCCTGAGGTGGTAGATAATATGTACCAGCACAACCCCATCCTGAAGCACACCCAGAGCCCCCTGTACGCCCCCCTGCTGCCCTTCCCTTACGGCAGCCTGGAACACACCTGTAAGTACTACTACCATGCTACCACCAGTCCCTGCGGTCAGTACCATGCCTGTAAACTCTGCAGTAAAACAGGAGCAGTTACACACCCACTCACACACACACACCCACACACACACCCACACACACACACACACACACACCCACACACACACACACACACCCACCCACACACACACCCACACACACACCCACACACACACACACACACACACACACACACACACACACACACACACACACACACACACACACACACACACCCCACACACACCCACACACACACCCACTCACACACACACACACACCCACACACACACACACACACACACCCACTCACATATGAGTAATGCTGTCACGTGCTCGTTGACATGCCCAGTAATGATACACTGTAACAGACTCACATATGGATTTACCATTGAGTTAGTCACCTGTAATGCCTAACCGCCTGCGTGCCAAGTCGAGGCCAGTGAGTGAGACATCCTAGATAAGGCATGATGAGAGACGGCCACTAAAGCCTAGTCGTTCCACCGAGAGACCTCACAGAGACAGGATCATCTATTCTCAACCATGCTGACTGGTCTAGTCTGGTCTAATTCCTAATACTATGCATCTGGTACTGACTCCCTCTCTCTCCACCTCTCCCCCCCCCCCCCCCCACAGACCACAGTGGTAAGGGCTATGCCACGGTGCGGGAGGAAGCTGTGAAGCTCTTCAACTGTCTGCAGCAGCTGGAGTGTGCGCGGGACCCGGTGCCTCTGATCCAGGGCGTGCTGCAGACCTGTCTGGACCTGCGGCCGCTCCGGGACGAGGTCTACTGCCAGCTGGTGAAGCAGACCAGCTGCACGCCGCAGCCCCACACCGCCGCACACCTCCGCTACTGGCAGCTCCTCACCTGCATGAGCTGCACCTTCCTGCCCGGCCCCGCCGTGCTTAAATACCTGCGCTTCCACCTCAAGAGGTGACACACACAACATATTACACAACGCCCTCAACAGGAGGAGTAATTCTTCCCCTACCCATCCACCTAACTCTGTCGTAGCCTGCGGAAAACGTTAAGGCGTCAGCTGGTTTCACCGACAATGGAAAGCGTTTGGTGTTGACAGGTGTCTCTGTCAGAAATTATTTGAGAGGTGAGGGGGGGGGGGAATAGAGCTGCGGTACGAGGGAGAAATGGGGGTCAGGCTGTGGGCCAGAAGGGTGCCAGTAGCATGGGAACCCACAGTGGGAGCAGACAGGAGACAGGCGCCAAGCCTGCTAACCACCAGTTAGATATAGTAGTGTGAAATGCCCTCACATTGTTACTGCACGACCCCTAGACATATCCAGTGTTTTAGGACTGGATTTGCAGCTCTGAATTAGCCACATGCTAAGCTATATTAACAGTGTTAATCTTTGGCCTGAAGCCTCTGTTGGACTGCAAGTCATAAAGCACTATATATGATGCCCATGTTTACACTGCGACTCAGTATCAGGCCAAAGCTAATGGAACAGTTGCAATATACAGCACACTGAGGCATCCACCTCTCAGAGCTAGAACACACTGTCTCTCGTGGTAGGGGTTGTATGTACAGAGCCTTCGGAAAGTATTCGGACCCCTTGAGAAAATCCTCAGCAATCGACACACAATACCCCGTAATGACAAAGCGAAAACAGGTTTTTAGACATTTTTGCAAATGTATTAAAAACAGATTAATTTACATAAGTATTCAGACCCTTTGCTATGAGAGTCGAAATTTGAGCTCAGGTGCATCCTGTTTCCATTGATCATCCTTGAGATGTTTCTACAACTTGATTGAGCTCCAAGACTGGATTGTGCCGAGGCACAGATCTGGGGTACCAAAACATTTCAGCAACATTGAAGGTGCCAAAGAACACATTGGCCTCCATCATTCTTAATTGGAAGAAGTTTGGAACCACCAAGACTCTTCCTAGAGCTGGGTACCCGGCCAAACTGAGCAATCGGGGGAGAAGGGTCTTGGTCAGGGAGGTGACCAAGAACCTGATGGTCACTCTTACAGAGCTCTAGAGTTCCTCTGTGGAGATGGGAGAACCTTCCAGAAGGACAACCATCAAATCAAATCAAATGTATTTATATAGCCCTTACATCAGCTGATATATCAAAGTGCTGTACAGAAACCCAGCCTAAAACCCCAAACAGCAAGCAATGCAGGTGTAGAAGCACGGTGGCTAGGAAAAACTCCCTAGAAAGGCCAGAACCTAGGAGGAAACCTAGAGAGGAACCAGGCTATGAGGGGTGGCCAGTCCTCTTCTGGCTGTGCCGGGTGGAGATTATAACAGAACATGGCCAAGATGTTCTAATGCTCATAAGTGACCAGCATGGTCAAATAATAATAATCACAGTGGTTATAGAGGGTGCAACAGGCCAGCACCTCAGGAGTAAATGTCAGTTGGCTTTTCATAGCCGATCATTGAGAGTATCTCTACCGCTCCTGCTGTCTCTAGAGAGTTGAAAACAGCAGGTCTGGGACAGGTAGCACGTCCGGTGAACAGGTCAGGGTTCCATAGCCACAGGGAGAACAGTTGAAACTGGAGCAGCAGCACGGCCAGGTAGACTGGGGACAGCAAGGAGTCATCATGGCAGGTAGTCCTGAGGCATGGTCCTAGGGCTCAGGTCCTCCGAGAGAGAGAAAGAAAGAGAGAGAATTAGAGACTTAAATTCACACAGGACACCGGATAGGACAGGATGAATACTCCAGATATAACAGACTGACCTTAGCCCTCCGACACATTAAATACTGGAGGCTGAGACAGGAGGGGTCAGGAGACACTGTGGCCCCATCCGATGATACCCCCGGACAGGGCCAAACAGGCAGGATACATCTCTGCAGAACTCCAGTAATTAGGCTTTTATGGTAGAGTTGCCAGATGGAAGCCACTCCTCAGTAAAAGGCACATGACAGCCATGAGAAACAAGTTTCTCTGGTCTGATGAAACCAAGATTGAACTCTTTGGCCTTAATGCTAAGTGTCACGTCTGGAGGAAATCTGCCACCATCCCTACAGTGAAGCATAGTGGTGGCAGCATCATGCTGTGGGGATGTTTTTCAGTGGCAGGGACTGGGAGACTAGGGACTGATCGCGGAAAAAAGCAATGGAGAAAAGTACAGAGATCCTTGATGAAAACCTGCTCGAGGACCTCAGACTGGGTTGAATGTTCACCTTCCAACAGGACAACGACCCTAAGCACACAGCCAAAACAATGCAGGAGTGGCTTCGGGACAAGTCTCTGAATGTCCTTGAGTGGCCCAGCCAGAGCCCGGACTTGAACCCAATCGAACATCTCTGAAGAGACGGCCTGACAAAGCTTGAGAGGATCTGCAGAGAAGAATGAGAAACTCCCCAAATACAGGTGTGCCAAGCTTGTAGCGTCATAAACAAGAAGGCTCAAGGTTGTAATCACTGCCAAAGGTGCTTCAACAAAGTACTGATAAAGGGACTGAATACTTATGTAAATGTAATATTTCCGTTTTTTATTTTTTATAAATATGCAAACATTTCAAAAAACCAGTTTTTGCTTTGTCATTTTGTGGTATTGTGTGTAGATTGACGAGGAAAAAATACTATTTAATACATTTTAGAAGAAGGCTGTAACCTAACAAAATGTGGAAAAAGTCAAGGGGTCTGAATACTTTCTGAACTTTTCACAGTATAGCTAGCTATTAGCTTCCGGGGTCAGCCTAAATGCAAGGTGGCAGGTTATGCAGCAGCGCTGCTATAAAGAGATAGCGTCAGTGTTTCCCTGAGACCTCTGTGAGAGAGTGTTGAGGCTGACCCCACAGCTGGACAGAACTGGAACTGGAGCCCAGAGACTAAGCCCCCCTCCCCCCTACCCCCATGGTGCACTGAGAACCCCCCAGGGAATGCCCCCAGTCGGAGAAGGGTCGACATGAGCCCTGCGTGCGTGGAGGAGAGAAGGTTGGGCCAGGCGGGGTGGGGAGGGGGGCAGACGAAAAGGGATCACACAGCACAGCCTCTCTCAGTGGAGCATTCCTAATTATGTTTGAGCAGCAAGACAAAACCCACCCTGTGCCCCGTAATGAGACCGAGAGGGCCTCCTCTCTCTCTCCGTCTCTCTGTCTCTCTCTCTCTCTCTGTCTCTCTCTCTCTCTCTCCATTTGGCTGTCTGGAGTGTCTGAGTCTTCTCTCATTCGCCCCCTTTCTCTCTCCAGCTCTCCTCTGTTCTCTGTGCTGTATATTTTGGGATGGACACTGTAGTATAATTGCTTCCTTCCACAACTTCTACCCTTCCTTGTTTGAGCTGGGGTGAGCTCATGGCTCTATCAGGTCACCTTTCACACCTCTGACATTCTTGCGTGTTTTGGAGTTTTTGGCCCATCGAGGGGTGCTCCGCTTTCCCTGGCCACTCCGCTGGGAGGAAGTGGCAGGTCACTCTGGTTGACGTGAGCGGAAACACCTTTTCCTGTAAAGAGCTCTGCTGAAAGTCAAACATGTTTTCTTTTCCCTTTTTACATTCTCTTTGAAGGATGGAGGGAGGAGAGCCTTTTAAGTCTCTGAGAGCCAAAGTGAGAACACTGGTCGTTCCTCTCCTCATTGACTTCTCAGGCAACGCGAAAGAAAATAAAGATGGCTTGTGTGGAACCGAAAGGATGATGCAAATCCAGTTCAAATAACATAACGGTTATCACGGTTAATATTAGAATCACTGACGTGCTTCAGTTTGCCCTTTTTGAAATGCAGTGGAGCTTCCTTTAGTCATACACACACACACTCACCCGGCTCACTCCCGTGTCTCCTCTCTCCACTCCCGTGTCTCCTCTCTCCCCTCCCGTGTCTCCTCTCTCCCCTCCCGTGTCTCCTCTCTCCCCTCCCGTGTCTCCTCTCTCCCCTCCCGTGTCTCCTCTCTCCCCTCCCGTGTCTCCTCTCTCCCCTCCCGCGGTCCAGGATCCAGAGCCAATTTCCGGAGTCGGAGATGGATAACTATGCGTCGTTCATCGGGGAGGCTCTGGAGAAGACACGGTGTCGGGAATGTGTTCCTTCCTGGGAGGAGATCCAGGTGCTGATGGGGAGACAGGAGATGCTGTGTACAGTTCACTACCCGGGACCAGGCTCCTGTCAGCTTCACATCAGCTCACACACCACCGCCAACGAGGTGAGGGGGGCTCTCTATCATCTCTGTCTCTCTCTATCATCTCTGTCTCTCTCGCTCTATGTCACTACCAAGATCTATGAACACCCTCTCCAATCCTTTCCTCTGTGACCTTTGTGGAGACATGCACTGTAAAGTGAGGTCCCTACTCCCTACCAGACCCAGCAAGTTGGGAACTGCTTGTCAGTGTACTCCTTACGACTCTCTCTCTCCTCTGCTAGGTGGTAAGGAGGATGTTGGAGAAGCTGGGTCTGAAGGAGAGCAGAAACACTTTTTCCCTGTTTGAGCAGAACGCCCACTGGGAGAGAGCTGTAGGGGGCAGCACCATCATCGCTGACATCCTCACCAGGTTTGAAAAGTAAATATCGCGCAGACACAGACAGACGCAGACAGGCACAGACAGACATCATTACGAGGGTCGAAAAGTTAGCCTACTCCGGAATTGAATGTGAACTCATCTGTTGTATGTATGTGCCAAGAATCCAAGCTATGTTCCGTAGAACAACAGACGAATCTGAAGTCTTTGAGATTTTTTAGCGGGATCAGCTTTAATATTGCAGATAGATTGTGGCTTCTATCAATGTAATTGTCTGCATCATTTCTATCCCCCATATATATTTGTATCATTATTTTCCCCTAACCCTACCACCCCTCCCCTAATTGGAGTAGACTAATGGACAACAACACTTCCAGCTTATACATACATACATACATTTTACGGACACAGTATATTTTACTTTATTTTTTTTTTTTTTCACCCTTCAGCTACCCTCAATCAGCTACCCACCTATCAGCTACCCTCAATCAGCTACCCTCAATCAGCTACCCACCTATCAGCTACCCACCTATCAGCTACCCTCAATCAGCTACCCACCTATCAGCTACCCACCTATCAGCTACCCTCCTATCAGCTACCCTCCTATCAGCTACCCTCAATCAGCTACCCACCTATCAGCTACCCACCTATCAGCTACCCTCCTATCAGCTACCCTCAATCAGCTACCCACCTATCAGCTACCCTCAATCAGCTACCCACCTATCAGCTACCCTCAATCAGCTACCCACCTATCAGCTACCCACCTATCAGCTACCCACCTATCAGCTACCCACATATCTCTGAAAATCATCCCGTTTTGATTTCTAATTACCATATATTTCTCAACTGTTCTGTAATGTTTCACAAAAGTTCTGAACCTTTCTATCCTCCTAGTTTCTGCAGATAGTGTCGTTTGTGTTGTTCTTCTCCTGTGGTCCAGCTCGCATGCTGTAAATTAACCCTGATAACTGTTGACCCTGCCGTCTCATTTTGTCAATCACAAACCGACACCATGCTGGGAAAGTAGTGGGCATGTGTCACCATGTCTGTCTCTCTGCAGTCAGGGCACCAACTGTACTCTCAATGTGACACCGATGTCATGTGCTTGTGTAAGGACTCTCAGTGTCGCAGATAAGGAGTGAATTCAGCTGGAATAGAAGGGCTCGGCGTTGTTCTAAGAATTGCGCGTGTGTCTACAGAGCTAGAGTGACAGGGTAAACATACCAAATGTAACTAGTCGCTGTTAGTCATCATCCGCTGCAGCACACGGTGATGTCACAGACAGGAAGGGATGGGGTGGTGGGATATTGACCTGGCCCGCCAGTTGGAGAGTTCTCATGCATGTGTGTGTGTGCTTATGTGTGTGCATGCATGCTCGTCTGTGTGAACGTGTATAAATTCTCACACGTGTTTTTTCCCACCCGTCAACCCTGCTAACCCCTTCTGTTCTCTCTCTCTCTCTCTCTCTCTCTCTCTCTCTCTCTCTCTCTCTCTCTCTCTCTCTCTCTCTCTCTCCTCTTCCTCTCTCTCTCCTCTCCCTCTCTCTCTCCCCCCCCCTCTCTCCTTCTCTCTCTCTCTCTTACTCACTCTCTCTCTCTCCCTCTCTCTCCTCTTCCTCTCTCTCTCCTCTCCCTCTCTCTCTCTCCCCCCCCCCCTCTCTCCCTCTCTCTCTCCTCTTCCTCTCTCTCCTCTTCCTCTCTCTCTCCTCTTCCTCTCTCTCTCCTCTCCCTCTCTCTCTCCTCTCCCTCTCTCTCTCCTCTCCCCTCTCTCTCTCATCTCTCTTCCTCTCTTACTCACTCTCTCCCTCTCTCTCCTCTCTCTCCTCTCTCTCTCTCTCTCTCTCTTCCTCTCTCCCCTCTCCCTCTCCCTCTCCCTCTCTCTCCTCTCTCTCTCTCCCCCTCTCTCCCTCCCTCCCTCCCTCTCGCCTCTCTCCTCTCTCTCAGCCTGTCTGCCAAAGAACCAGACTCAGACTCCCAGTGGAGGCTCTGCTTCAAACTCTACTGCCTTCTGGATGCTGACGCCATATCTGTCGACAGCATCGAGTACTTCTTCCTCTTTGAGCAGGTAACAAACCTCACAGAGAGAGAGAGAGATTGGCGCCTCTATTTCCTGTGTTATTGTCAATGTTAAATTAGACATTAGTGGCTGTTCCAAGAATGATAACTAGACATTTGAATAGTTTTGGCCAGTGACTCATTCCTTGTATTTCACTGCTTTATTACGTTTCACTTAACAGTCGTTAGAGTCTTACAATAGTAATTAAACACAATGCTTTAAAAACATGAGTAAGGCCATTGGCTGCACTGCTGAGAGCCCAGGCAGGGCTGAGTCCATTGGTACATTCTTCCTGAAGACAGTTATTAAAGAGTTATGGGCCTGAGTAAAACAGGGTGGAGTACAACTATGATGGATGGAGGGAGAGCTTTTACCGCTGTCCCCATCTCTTTACCCCTTTCTATTTTTCTCTCTCTTTTAACCCCCCCCTCTCTCTTTTGTTCCATCTTCATTTTCTTCAATCTCACTCATGCTCTCTTTCTTTATCCTCCTCTACGTCTCTCTTCTTCTCTCCCCCTCTCTCTCTCCCTGCAGTGCCATGAGATGGTGGTGCGAGGTCAGCTCCCAGCCTGTGAGGAGGACCTCCAGACCCTGGCTGCCCTGCGGCTTCAGTCTGTGATCGGGGACTTCAGCACCCACTCCCCCTGCCCCCCTCTGGACGAGCTCTTCCCCGGCCACATGGTGGAGGCCCGGCTCCTCATGCCCCCCTGTGCCCCCCCTGCCCTCCTCCCCGCCACCCAGCCCCCGGTCCAGGGCTGCCCCCAGCGCTTCCCCGGGGGTCTCCTGGGAGGGACGTTGTGGAACCATACGGCCACTGCAGCCCACAAGCAGAAGGTGGAGCAGAACCTGCGGCTACGCAGCCGTCTGAAGGAGGAGGCTGCGGCCATCATGAGCACCATTGTGGAGTGCTGGAAGGGCCTGGCCGGGTACAGCAGGAGGGACAGTATGACTGCCTACCTCACCATCGCACGACAGTGGTCTGGCTTTGGCTGCACACTCTATGAGGTGGACTTCTATATTGTGAGTACATCTCCTTTCCCCGTCTGCACAGATAAGTGAGTTGAATGTAAAGAGAGATTTTAGTACTGACCTCTTCCGCCCTCTCTCTCTCTCTCTCTCTCTCTCTCCCTCTCACTTTTACTCTCCGTCTCTCTGTCTCTCTCCCTCCTCCTCGCTCTCTCTTTCTCTCTCCCTCTCTCTTTGTCTCTCTCCCTCCTCCTCACTCTCTCTTTCTCTCTCCCTCTCCTTCTCTCTTTGTCTCTCTCCCTCCTCCTCGCTGTCTCTTTCTCTCTCCCTCTCTCTCTCCCGCTCTCCAGAGTTCGACAGGTAGTTTCTCTCAGAAGCTGTGGCTGGGTGTGGCAGCGACGTGTGTGTCTCTGTACAGGCAGGGCGAGGCAGAGGCTCTGGAGTCCTTCCCCTACGGACAGATCTGCTCCTACGGCGTGTCCGACAGCAACACCTTCAAGATCACCGCCGGCGACCGAGACCTGCTGTTTGAAACTACCAAAGTGGGTGAACAAAAGCTCATAGCAGGAGGCATTGTGTGTACTAATGATACATCTGTCACTCACAGACACGTAGCGGAGTCTGTGGGTGGAATTAAGCCTGAGACGGTCTTTGATTGACTCCAGTTGTTCACCTCATTCGGGCTGCACACAGCAGTGAGGTGCTTTACTGTGCCTGGTGAATGGCCTCTATTCCTGATCACAGTGACGCGTTGTGCACAGTCATTGAAACAGCCACTCTGCCTGCTCATGATGTTATTCCACCCACAGCGCCCTGACCCACGTGCAACAACAGTAATTAATCGCGATTTATACGAGAGTACACAGCCTGCCTCTCTCTCTGCCACCAGAATCAACCACCAAGAGTCTTACTTCCTGTTATTAAATACTAACCGGGGTGAGTGTTTTTTTTCTTTGCAGTGGTTAGACAAAAGAAATGAGCCCATAACATTTCCCAGAAACCTGGATATTTCCCCAAACCGCTAATTCTTTTTTTCTTTGTGAGAACAAATCGTCCGTTCATCCTGCAGATTTGCTTGCATCTTCCCACGCGGAACAAAGCCCTCTCTGTGATCTCTCTCTCACGGGGCACAAGAGTGGCTTTTATTTATTTATTGGTGCAGCAGAACAGGCAAATTGGAGGCCAGCTAAAGGAGGGTGATACTTTTCTGAACCATGGGGCTCACATTGCTCAGTCATAAACGTAGAGGATTTAAGTGGATTGGGCAGAGAGTTCAACAGGAGCTGGTTTGAAGGGGGATATGGTTAAGCTAGGAGTCAACGGTTAAGGAAAGGTTAGCAGCTGAAGTAAGGGTTCAAATTGGTGCCGGCAACTGGACTGGGGTCGTGTTGAAGTTAGGGCAAAGGTTATGGCCAGAGGTCACATAGTGTTAGGGGGAAGGCCAGATGTGGATTGATGGTAGTTGGATAAATTGGGGTTAGGACTTGGTGGCCAATGCAATATTTTGCTGTGACCTTATGGACAGATATAAAACCCAGCTGAAACACAGACATGATATGTTGAAATGCAATACCCATCTGCCTTTGTTGTTGTTAGGGTTGTGTCTTACTGAAGTTCAGTCCAGTGGTGTGAGTGCTGGTGCTGCTGCAGAATGTGCCAAGGCACATCACGCTCTGACCATCCCTGGAGGATTGTGTGTTCCAGCAGCAGCTGGATGACATCATCTCTCCCCTCCCTCCTGTGTTGGTGCCAGACACAGACATTGAGAAAGCCACTCCTCACAGGCTGGCTCTCTCTCTCTCACCAGGCTGACTCTCTGTTCTCTCTCTCTCTCTCCGTTTTCTCTCCCTCGTTCTGTTCTCTCACTACTTCTGTCTCTCCACCTTTCTCTGTCCTCTCTTTCTTCCCCCCTCCCTCTGTTCTCTCTCTCTCTCTCTCTCTCTCTCTCTCTCTCTCTCTCTCACAGCTGACTGAGATCATGCAGCTGATGAATGCCTATTTCAGTGCCATCCGTCGCCAGCGTGGGAGGGGCGACGACGTGGTGAGCATCACAGAGGGTACTGCCATCGAGGTGGGCTTCCACCACCTCCCCCCGACACCCACCCCCACCCTGCTGGAGCTGCCCTCGCACCCCGTGTGATGGGTGCCCCTTCCCCCTGTCCTCAGCTCACACGCAACCTCCTCGGAGCCCAGCCCCAGCCTAGCAGACCCTGCGCCTGCTTCCTCCACCTCCTCCACTGGGAACAGCACCACAGCCAAAACAAAGAGAGGGCTGTTTTTACTCCTCATCCGTGACAATAAACCTCGCTGGGCTTTCCAACTGAAGGAGCGAGAAGGGGAGGAGCCTGTTTTGTAAGTGAGGCTAGAAACCCACAGAAACCAATGTGGGTGTTGATGAGGTGTCGCCACCTCCCCCCTTCCTGCCACTCAACCTCTGTGCTCACATGGGAGAACCAGCACCCCGACAACGTGAGGCACTGGACCCGAAGCTGTGGCTCCTTATCTCCTAGAACTCACAAAGCCATACTTCAGGGAGACACACTGTTGCCTAGACACGAGTTCATCTACAGTTCCCCAACCAGTTACACCGCTCACCTAGAGACACTCTGCAGAGCAGAGGACAAACTGTGAACGTGCCTCTGCTATGTTGTTCTACATGTGGTGCTCTGCCTTTCCTAGAATATCCCTCATGCAATAGAAAGGGTGACTGACTCACACCCACACTTTCACCTCCTCTCTGTCTCTCTCTCTCACATACACACTCTGAAAGGGTCTGTTTTCATAAAGACCCCAGCCAGGCTTCCGTTACCTAGAACTGTCGATGTAGCAAACCGTGTGAACTTGTACTAGATGATGGAGCTCAGTAAGTCACTCTGGCTGTCATGGACAGAACTGCTCCTGCTGGTACTGTCAGCTGGGTGGGAGAGACTACTGGATGGGACAATTTGATTGGACAAGATGTTATAAAGGATCCAGCCTAATGCTGTGTAACAGAAACTAAAGGATCTTGGGATATGACTGGTCTGTTGTTTCTACCAAACACTGATTTCTCCCCCTTTGTAAACTTGCTGTTTGCCCAAGCTATCACCCCAACATGAAACTATGGCTAACACTTGATAGGAGCCTTTTAAAGGTCTTGTCTGTTCATTTTTAATAGTTAAGTGATCCAATATTGATCTTATATCGAGGCCTAAACCTCCAATTTAAGGGTGGAACTGTTATTTCCCAGTCTCTGTTTCAGTGGGGAACATATTCCGTGTGGATGGAAATTAGCTAGCTGTCCGCACTCTGAAGAATTGACGTACTCACCTAACCCCCAGCCAGTAACATGGACCATCACAACCACAATGCAGACCCCTGTCTTTTCTCTGCTGTGCCGACACACAGAACCAATGCTGTCCTGACTATTGATGAGTTCTTAGTATTATTTATGTACTGTTTGGTGTAGTCTTTTTATTTCATATGTCTTAAATAAGAACCTAGCTGTTTGTGTTGTTTAAAAAAAAAAGTATGGCCTTGAAATGATCCCATTAACATCTCATCTAGATCCATTAGGTCACTGTACTGATCAGCCATGTGATACTATAATAGCTTAAGGGCTCTATTCAATCCGTATCGTAGATGTTCAGCGTTTAAGAGCGTGATTGAAGTTTAAAGGCAATGTTCCCGCATTGGCAGAGACTGCATTCACGGCATGAGTCTACTCAATTGGAAATGACTTTTCTATCGCGCAATCAGCAACACAGATTGAATAAAGTCCTAGACTACTTTTTTTTTTGCCACAAAACCACAGGACATTTCCTATCTGTGTTCACTTCTTGGCTGGTAGACTTTGTTCATTTAAAGTAACTAAAAAGTGGTGTTTGAGCATGGACCAAAGATGAGTTCTGCTGTAAGCTTTCTCCAGAGAATATACCCAGACGTTAGAAAGTTACACCCCACCGTCATTTAGACCAATAGAAGTTTTAGTCATGTAATACAGTAGTCGATTAGGAACCCAGGCTGTGGTGGGATTTTATTTCCCCCAGCCAGACTTGGAGGTCTTCCTCAGGAGGAAGGACCCACCATGGCACAGCCAGCCCTGCCTCCTGCCCATACGATATGCAGGCAGTCACTGTCCAGTCAGGCCCTCGCTTTTTATACTGCAGCTGCAGGCAGCTACGCTCACGGTCTCGGAGATCCCTCCCTCCGTGTAACTATGAAAAGGAAGACGACAGTCTAACCTGAAGCTCGCTTTGTTTAAAGCTTGTTTGTGCACCGCATGGTACCTTCTGTGTGTAATATGTGTCTAGTTAATTGCACTATTGTATTTTGTTTTTTAACTAACTTGGATGTGCAATAAGTAATCTATAAAGACTATGTAATTAATTAAAAAGCAGCACCATTGTACCATACTGTTTTGTTATTGTGTTAAGGCTCAGTATCACTGAAAAACAAAGCCACTCATTGATGCCCTAGTTACAGTCCGTAGTTAAGTTCTCAACCTGAGCTGCCTGGCAGAGGGGATGGATTTTGGTGCCAGCAACCAGACAGATTTCTAAAATCTCTCCTTCTGAACAGTCAGCGTCTTAGGTTGACACAATGGACTTGACCTGCTTGACCGAGCAGGCATTGCTGAGTGAGCCTGCATTTCTGTCAGGTAATGAGGCCTGAAGTAGCGTAGTAGAATTTGATGGGGGAGGGGGGGGGGGGTGTATTAACACACAGACACTCCAGGTGAGTTGTAAAGCTTTATCTAGCATTCTTTTGTGGACCCTTGAAAAGCTTTGAAGCGGGCATTTTCAGAATACAAAGACTAACTGCTAAGGACTGCATGTCAGTGATTGTACTTCATGATGCAGTAATGAACAAGTACCACTTTATCCTAATAGTTTTACAATTATTTATATGAACAGCAGCATACAGCTCACACTTAAGTCCACCAATGGCAATGAAGAATATTCTCATAGAATTATTATTATTATTCTTTTTTAATAATTTCACGACACAAAGCTCAACATGAAAAGTATATACATCTGGATGGCTACAAAAAAAGAAGGAAAACTGTAGATGCGATTTAACAAGCTTCTTGATGCACGTAGAGTAAGAGAAAGTATGGATTTACACTCCGGCACCAGAGTAGAGAAGTAGGCTGTCCTCTGCAATAACAATGACTGACCATTGCCATACTTTGGAAACAGACGTTTTGGTTTAAGTGTGTGTTGGGAAGTACATACGGGACAGTAGCAACTGATCCGAGGCCTATTGACTTGACTACCCTGTCAGAGCTTGATCATCATGGGCTCTGGTATCATAAACCTTTCAGAAATGTACAAAGACAATAGTCACACCAGGCATTTTATTCCATTCCCCCTTCAAGGACACTCGAGTGTTTCTCCGGCTGGTATGTTAGTCTGTGTGACTGCAAAAGGAACAGCACAAAAGCAGAGTAGTACTACACAGTATAAAAATAGTGCCAAACAAGGCTACGAGTTCTGATGTAGAATTCCAAATCAACCCTTAACCACCGGGCACAATATTATACATTCCACCTGTCAAGAGAACAAGATGGAGCTGATATCCTTTCCGATCTACTATCCATGAAGTGTCTCGTGGTAGGGGTCGTTTTGGAATCCTGCATGAGAGAGAGAAAGACCAGTCATTCACTACTATTCATAACCATCAGTGGGGATTGGATACAGGCACACAGATTGAAGCGCTGTTTTAACTCCCAAACAGAGCTTAAGGACAGATTAGAGGGAAGAAAAGCAGCAGGGATGAACTTGAACACTTTTCTCCATAGGGATGGGGCAGGAGGCAACTAGCTCAGCCCCATCTTTCCCAGGTTGGGCTGTAGAGGGGGACCAGACCCATGTCATGTGACAGGGGTGTATATCCCATCTGTCCTCACTGCTCCTGAGTTCCCCAGGAGATGTAGTCGGGCCGCGTGGCAGCACTGTACTCGTCGATGAGCTGCTGCACCACCTCGCGGGAGTTGTCCAGCTCGTCAAAGTTTTCCTTGAAGATGTCCTCCTTGCGGAACTGCTCCAGGAAGGCCTCGCGCTTTCGTAGTTTGTCGTACTGCTTGCAAGTCCGCTCGAACAGCTGCAACGGAGGAAGAGAAGAGAAAGGGCATCCAGTGAACTTGTAGCAGTGAATACATTACATAATTACATTACATATACCTCATATTAGTCACTTTCTGCCCACTCCCTCAGTCGCTGACTGTGTGTTAGGAGGATACCAAAAACACTCTTATTACCAACCCATGAAGTGTTTTTCCATTGAAATGTTAGCTAAGGATTATAGTTTTGTCACCTTTTAAATATTTTTGCACAAGGCACCCTACTCCAAGTAGCCACCCCACTCCAAGTAGCCACCCTACTCCAAGTAGCCACCCTACTCCAAGTAGCCACCCTACTCCAAGTAGCCACCCTACATCAAGTAGCCACCCTACTCCAAGTAGCCACCCTACTCCAAGTAGCCACCCTACTCCAAGTAGCCACCCTACTCCAAGTAGCCACCCTACTCCAAGTAGCCACCCTACTCCAAGTAGCCACCCTACTCCAAGTAGCCACCCTACATCAAGTAGCCACCCTACATCAAGTAGCCACCCTACATCAAGTAGCCACCCTACTCCAAGTAGCCACCCTACTCCATGTAGCCACCCTACTCCATGTAGCCACCCTACTCCATGTAGCCACCCTACTCCATGTAGCCACCCTACTCCATGTAGCCACCCTACTCCATGTAGCCACCCTACTCCAAGTAGCCACCCTACTCCAAGTAGCCAACCTTTAGAACCTGTAATGAGAATGAGGGGTGGAACTTACACAGGAGATGCTGGTGTGATTGGCCATCATCAGGCCGCTGACGCGGTGGGCGGAAGGTAGGTACGGGGACTTCCTGGACAAAGCCACCTGGATGCTGGCTGGACCCCAGGGGATGAAACTGGCCAGCTTACGCTCTCGGATCCTCTGCAGGCTCTTGTGGACCTGCACTCATACAAACAGGAATTGTATCAACTTATGGAAAGTATTGATATTGCAAAAACTTTTGGACCAATATGTTTAACACAGCACCACAAGGACATTACAATATCCACTTGGTCTTCAGCCATCTCCTTCATAACATCCAGAATAAGCAGAGGAGTCAGCTCATGAACTAATACTATACTTTTTAAAAAATGTAATCCGTAGTTAAAGACAACGGTTTTTATTTTATAAAAAAAAAAAATATATATATATATATATATATATATATATAAAAAAACAACAACACTGAGCTAGCACACATTCTCATGCTAAATATACACACGCACACACCTGGGTGGGGTCCACCTCTCCCTGGATGATGTTGAGGATGGCAATGTAGCAGTGGTTGGTCTGTCTGTCCCTGCCCGTGGACACCATGACATTCTTGGGCTGCAGCAGCCTCCGCATCACATCCAGCACGGTGGTCTTCCTCACACTGGCCACCTGGGAGAGAAACAAAGGAGAGGGCATGTATAAACACGCATATTCATAAGTGACAGGAATGCTTTGTTCACTAAAATTTTTTGAAAAGAAGATGATAGTTGGATAACTCAGTCAAGATCTGTGTTTTCAAGAACAGAGATTAAACTAAACTAGTACAAATTGGTGGGACTGGCTTTAACTCTTTAAAAAGTATTTTTGTGGTAGGGGTAGTAGTTTAAGAAAAGTTTACTTTACTATTTAAAGCAAAGCAGTTACATACAGTCAAAGTTAAATGCAGTAAAATAATTGTTCTGATCACTTGGATGGAGTTGACATGGTAGTCTGTTACTTTGGATTGTGGGGCAGTTCGATCACAAAAATGTCTAAACTACAGTTGTTGGTTGTGAAAACTAAAAAGACAGAAGACAAAATGGTCTTCTGTCAGAATATGGGGGAAAAGAAACAGCATGTGGACAACTCTTAAGAAAGCAACTGGGTTTCAGATAAATACATGTACAATTTACTTTTGTAAAACATTCAGTGTAAATTAAGTTGGATTTTAGTTGAATGATGTAATGATTAGAAACTTCTAGGGGAGAGAAGTAAGATGGTGCATCTAGTGGCGATAGCTCTTTAAATGTTTTGTTGATGGTAGTTGAACTACGTAGAACAGGTTTGTATCTAGAACTAGCTGTAGTTCTAATAAACCAACTCTTCAGGCTGACAGTGAAATTGGAAAAGTGCATTTCTTGAAGAAAATGTGGTGTGCTTCCTAGCTTGTTTTAGAGTATGTATGGTTTTGAAATACGTTATAGTAGTGCTGGTGTCTGCAGTAGTAATGTTGGGGACTGGTTATAGTTGAACAAGTAGCTAAATGAAAGGTTAGGATACCCTTAACATGTCAAAGTCGGTTTGGTGTCTCTAGCTTGAATGGTTCAATAGTTACTGTTCAAATCACATCCAATTGCATTTGTCACATGCACCGAATACAACAGGTGTAGTAGACCTTTCAGTGAAATGCTTACTTACAAGCCCTTAGCCAACAATGCAGTTTTAGGAAAAGGAACTCAAAAAAAGTAAGAAATAAAACAAATAATTAAAGAGCAGCAGAAAAATAACAATAGCGATGCTATATACAGAGGGGGCTCGGTCAGTGTGGTTAGTCGAGGTAATATGTACATGTAGGTAGAGTTATTAAAGTGACTATACTTAGATAATAACAGAGTAGCAGCAGCGTAAAAGAGGGGGTGGCAATGCAAATAGTCTGGGTGACCATTTGATTAGATGTTCAGGAGTCTTATGGCTTGGGGGTAGAAGCTGTTTAGAAGCCTCTTGGACTTGGACCTCCGGTACCGCTTGCCGTGTGGTAGCAGAGAGAACATAACTAGGGTGGCTGGAGTCTGACCATTTTTAGGGCGTCCTCTGACACTGCCTTGTATAGAGGTCCTGGATGGCAGGAAGCATGGCCTCGGTGATGTACTGGGCCGTACGCACTACCCTCTATAGTGCCTTGCGGTCGGAGACCAAGCAGTTGCCATACCCGGCAGTTATGCAACCCGTCAGGATGCTCTCGATGGTGCAGCTGTAGAAACTTTTGAGGATCTGAGGACCCATGCCAAGTCTTTTCAGTCCCCTAAGGGGGAATAGGTTTTATCGTGCCCTCTTCACAACTGTCTTGGTGTGCTTGGACCATGTTAGTTTGTTGGTGATGTGGACACCAAGGAACTTGAAGCTCTCAACCTGCTCCACTACAGCCCTGTTGATGAGAATGGGGGTGTGCTCGGTCTCCTTTCCCTGTAGTCCACAAATCATCTCCTTTGTCTTGATCACATTGAGGGAGAGGTTGTTGTTCTTGCCCCACACGGTCAGGTCTCTGATCTCCTCCCTATAGGCTGTCTCGTCGTTGTCGGTGATCAGGCCTACCACTGTTGTGTCATCGGCAAACTTAATGATGGTGTTGGAGTCGTGCCTGGTCGTGCAGTCATGAGTGAACAGGGAGTGCAGGAGGGGACTGAGCACGCACACCTGAGGGGCCCCTGTGTTGAGCATCAGTTTGACGGATGTGTTGTTACCTACCCTTACCACCTGGAGTAAGGGTCAGGAAGTCCAGAAGTCCAGTTGCAGAGGGAGGTGTTTAGTCCCAGGGTCCTTAGCTTAGTGATGAGCTTTGAGGGCACTATGGTGTTGAACGCTGAGCTGTAGTCAATGAACAGCATTCTCACATAGGTGTTCCTTTTGTCCAGGTGTGAAAGGGCAGTGTGGAGTGCAATAGAGATCGCATCATCTGTGGATCTGTTGGGGCGGTATGCAAATTGGAGTGGGTCTAGGGTTTCTGGGATAATGGTGTTGTAAGCTATGACCAGCCTTTCAAAGCATTTCATGGCTACAGACGTGAGCGCTACGGGTTGGTAGTCATTTAGGTAAGTTACCTTAGTGTTCTTGGGCACAGCGACTATGGTGGTCTGCTTGAAACATGTTGGTATTACAGACTCGGACAGGTTGAACATGTCAGTGAAGACACTTGCCAGTTGGTCAGCGTATGCTCGAAGTACAGGTCCTGAATGTTGACCTGTTTAAACGGTCTGACCTCACATCGGCTGCGGAGAGTGTGATCACACAGTCATCCGGAACAGCTGATGCTCTCATGCGTGTTTCAGTGTTTACATGCCTCGAAGCGAGCATAGAGTAATTTAGCTCATCTGGTAGGCTCATGTCACTGGGCAGCTCTCGGCTGTGATTCCCTTTGTAGTCTGTAATAGTTGCAAGCCCTGCCTCATCCGACGAGCGTCGGAGCCGGTGTAGTACGATTTTATCTTAGTCCTGTATTGACGCTTTGCCTGTTTGATGGTTTGTCGGAGGGCATAGCATCTCATAAGCGTCCGGGTTAGAGCCCCACTCCTTGAAAGCGGCAGCTCTACCCTTTAGCTCAGTGCGGATGTTGCCTGTAATCAATGGGGACGACATCATCGATGCACTTATTGATGAAGCCAGTTGGATAGTTATTTTCTGCAAATGTGTATAGCTATAGTTGATAAATCTTTGAAAGAATAGGATAGTTAGGATAGCCAGAATTGTGTAAGTTAGTCTTGTCGATTAATTGCAGCAGGACCACTGAATGGCTACCTCTGTATTCTTATGGCTCTCGTTCAAACCAATGTTCATTTATGCACATTTTAAAATGGTTATAGTTTAAAAAGTATATATAGTATCAAAAATCTTTTGACAAGCAATCTAAGTAGGGTCAGTCTACACATCTAAGCGTTGGTTTGGAGTTAATAGCTTAAGCGGTGAAAGAGATTGGTAAAACAAAATCACAAATTCGAGACCTTTCTAGACTACGCTCAAACTTTTTGTCTAAGTTGTTGGCAAAGTGGTCAAAATAGCAGATTTTTGTCAAAAGTTGCATTGTATTACAGTGAATGTTGGAAGTGACGTTACAATAAGGAGCTCTAGAATCTTGAAAAAAGTCCCATTAAAGTGAATGAAAAAATGTAGTTTCAAAAGTATAAATCGTTATAAAAAAGTTGGATGCAAGCACACCATTCCAGACCAGTCTTCACATTTTAAAGTTTGAATGGCATTTCTAGCCTAAATGGTGTAAGAGTAGCATGCAGAAGAATAATAATAAAAATATGTTTGATGAAGACTTCAGTGTTTTGGAAAAAACGAGCACCGACTGAGTTTTATGTTTTTGAAAGGTCATCCAATTGCAATTCCAAGTCAGAAACTCTGGCATCTTTATAGAGGTCCAACTTTCAGACCTGAAGATCACGGACGTCATGATTTTTTCAGAGTTCCCAGGTGTCTTGAAAGCACCAAGACGTACTACGCGGTCAGTGAGAACTACTTACCGATTGGTCAGTGGTGAGCGGTGTGTAGCCAGTCATGAGGAAGTGAAGGCGGGGCGTGGGGATGAGAGAGGCGATCAGACCAATCAGGTCGTTGTTCATGTATCCAGGGTAACGCAGGGTGGTTGTGCTGGCTGACATGATGGTGGAAACCTGTGGAGAGAAAAAAAAACTTTAGTTGACATAATTACTTGTGGCTGTTTTTATTTCCGTAATCTTGTAAATTTGTCGGGCAATCACCAGGAGTGTACAGTGGTCATAAGAAATGAAGCCTATATGACAGGGATCATAGATTCAGCCGCGGGACAATCTTTTCATGAGTGGATGGTCAGGGAGCCGGAAAATATTTACAAATCATTTGTAGACTGCAAATTGACTGCAAGAAGCCCAAATAGGTAAAATATTTCAAACCTTGCTTACATTTATACACGATCACATACACAGTATGGTCTCTATTATGCGTGAGAATACTTTGGAACAGGCTAATTTGCTGGTGTTTTTACAGTATTTAATGTTTTAAAAAGAAGACATGCTATATGAGATTGTATGGTTAGAAGGAGTTGCCTAGAGAGGGGTATATAGAGAGGGGTATATAGAGAGGGGTGTATATAGGGCTGCCACAATTACTGTATGAACAACGGTTATGGATGAAGACTGTCATGAAAATAAATAACCGGCATAACCGTTGAAATATTATTTGGGGTGGTATGAACAGCTGACTGAAGACGGAATGGCCGGGCATTCGTGAGGCCGAGTCCGTTTCTACAGTAACATGGACTCTTAACAGCGTTATGAAACTGCTGTTCCTTGCTGAAACAAGCAAGGAGTTGCCTAGACAGTGTTCCCCTCCCTGCAGCGGCACACATAAAAATATAATGAATAGAACAGACTTGGGCACCTCTCACCCTGGCAATTTGACTGGTAAACTCATGGGTGCACTCGCAACGGCTGCCTGGTATTGTGATACAATACTTTCCATGGTAATGTAGAATGTTCATTCAAATGATTTTAACTGATGTGGCTCATGCAATGGAATGTAGTTTTTGTAATGTCAGTTGAGTTGAATCAACAAATCACAGCACATTTTGACAGGTACACTTCCTGCTTTTAATTCCTTCTTTTACTTCCTCCTTTGTTCTTACGGGTACACTCGCAATAGCCGCCAGTCCACCCATTATGCCACCATTGACTTGAATGGGGACGCCCGTTCTATTCATTCTATTTCTATGGCAGCACATGCAGTCAGGAGCAGAGGAAAGGGGAATTTAAAACAAATATATAAATTATAATAATAATAATAATATAACATTTGACCAGTTATTACGGTGTCCAAGTTCATTTGTGTGGCCAAATAGTCATCCAAATCCCATGACCACCACAGCCCTAGGAATATAGACATATTTGACCATTGTTTTTTAAACAATCACTGGGTGTTCATTCAACAATAATTGCTAGGGAGTGTGAGATCCAGTTTGACAGCTAAAGTGTGAGGAGTAACTAGTCTAACTAGTTAGTCAGAATGTCCTGAGGTTTGAACAAACAGTGTGAGGTTTACCTCACGCATACACGCTCTCTGTATTCGCCTAATCATATCTGGGTCACAGCCAGTAGGCTATAAACAGTAGCTTGGTCACAGTTCAGTTTGTGTCATATTACCGACTTGGCAAGACAGCACAAACAGATCTGGGACCAGGCTATCAAAACGCCTCTGTACAGAAACACTTTCTCCTCTCGGGGGTCTGGTGATCTAGAACCTGGATATTGAGAACACCACTAGGGAAGGAGGTGGAGCTTGCACATGAGTGGCAGGTGTCAATCACTCACCAGCTGGTTGATCTGGGAGAAGGAGGGGTTCTGGATGTGCAGCCTGTCGGTGGCGATGCGGTTCAGAGCAGTGTTGTCCAGTACCACCTGACACACACACACACACACAAGTCAAAAAGAGAAACAGAATGAGAGGGATGTGTAGACATGAGGTCTGAAGATTGACATTTCCACAGAAAGACAGCAATGGGGAGGTTTGACTTTAGAATTAGGGGAAACAGAGGCAAGAGAGAGATGCTGTGTGGTAGAGACTAGTTAACAGTGGGCTGTGATCCAATCCTCCAGTCAGTCTTGATGGGTAAAGCAGAGTAGACAGTGTGCTGCTGTGTGAAGACTGAAGCATTGAGGCACACACTGTGCGTCACTAACAGGGGAACCAATTCTTCTCCACATAGATTCTATTAGCTGTGGGGCCTAACCCAATAAGCCTGTGTAGAGGCCCTTGCGTAAACTCCTGCAGGAGGAAGTAGATATTGGAGAGGAGAAACATTAGACCGTCAGAGCATCTCGGGAACTAATACAATCATCAATCCCAGGCAGCAAAGATGTAGTCATCCAGAGATGTAAATGTCCACCAACACCGCCTCATTACCAGTCATACACACCAGCAGCCAGGGAAGACTCCCTTTCTGTTACAGCGTGTTGCCGGGCTGGCAGCGACGGTCCTAAAACAATTATTCATGATATACAGGCCCTGTGGCTCCGAGTTCAACTTCCTCCCTCTCTCTAAGACTTGGCCATGGAGCTTGCCTGAGGAGAGAGACAGGCGAGCGATGAGGCTTGTCCGTCCCCATCCTGTGGTGTTTTGGGGGATAATGAGACAGTACCAGTTTGGACAGGATGTTTGTAACTTTCAACAACAAGACAGCGTGGAACTGGCACATCTCGTCTTCATTATTTATTTATTTATTTAAATCACATTTTAACGGCACAAGGGGACGTTCTCGAAAGAATTACCATGCAACATCAGTTTATGTGCATGGATTCCAGGAAAGAACCTTTTGTCTATTCCCCACACAACGCTAGCCAGATGAAGGCAAAAAGCACAGATGAGAGAGGGTGAGTGTGTGTGTGTATTTCTTGCTCACCACACAGTCTGCGTTCTGGGTGAGCCTCTTGAGTGTGAGCAGTGAGTTGTAGGGCTGCACCACCACGTCGCTCATCTCATCCTGGTTAGGAAACACAGAGTAGGTCTGCACCAGCTTCTTAGGGTACCTGGCCAACACACACAGGAAGAAAATAGAAAAGTAGCACACACCAGGTCTCAGAAAAACATGCAACAGTGGAAAACTAAAAGGTGCCCCAAGGGAGAGAATATTATCTCTCCAATGGAGTCTGGGACAATTATGGTTACAATTAGGAGAGAGTTTCTACTTCATCAATTATAAAAGTCTACTAACTTTACAGCAGTCAAACAGAAAGAGTAGAAATTCAGCCTCCCTGTGTGTGTGTGTGTGTTTAGACCTGTCATTGAGCCTCTCCAGCAGGTAGGATCCCAGCCCGGACCCGGTTCCCCCAGCGATGGAGTGACAAAGGACAAAACCCTGCAACAGAGAAACAGAACCATCGTAATTCCTTAATTCCACTGCTCTGAGTGAAAAGATTAAAACGTCTCCATTTTTTGGGCCCATCCAGACAAACAAGCAATTTCCTCTGGCTCAGTGCGTCACTACCCCTCACATATTTCCTGACAGCTGACACCCCTACGATTCTATTGATGCGTGTCTCATCTCGATGTGATATTCACACAGGGATTTAAAACTCCCAACACGAAAATACAATACAAAAGCATTTCGTAGAATTGAAACCACTTTCTCTTGGTAGAAACAAACCACTTTCTCTTGGTAGAAACAAACCACTTTCTCTTGGTAGAAACAAACCACTTTCTCTTGGTCACAGCTGGACTAAATCAGTTTGTGCTCACTGCTTAAAGATGGTGTGACGTAGTCGGTGGCGTCTGTGCGTTAATCAGAGGACGCAGGGCAGAATATTATCTGTCTAGTTCTATGAAATTCTTATTTTTTATTTAACCAGGTCAATTTTATACTGTTACTAAATATTATCATATCTATTTTACAGTTATAAGGAAAGTAAAATCCTATAGTTAGTTGATTTATAATTTAATTGTTATTATATTTAGAAAGCATATCAGTTATTTCAAGCCCTATTCATCAACTTTTGTTGAATAGGAACTACATCACATACACTGAGTGTCCAAAACATGAAGAACACCTGCTCTTTCCATGACATAGACTGACCAGGTGAAAGCTATGATCCCTTATTGATGCCACGTGTTAAATCCACTTCAATCACTGTAGAGGAAGGGGAGGAGACAGGTAAAATAAGTATTTTTAAGCCTTGAGACATGGATTGTATGTATGCCATTCAGAGGGTGAATTTGCAAGACAAAAAATGGAAGTGCCTTTGAATGGGGTATGGTAGTAGGTGCCAGGGACACCGGTTTGTGTCTAGAACACCGCTGGGTTTTTCACGCTCAACAGTTTCCCGTGTAGATCAAGAATGGTCCACCACCCAAAGGACATCCAGCATCCCTGTGAAAAGCTTCCGACACCTTGTAGAGTCCATACCCCAACGAATCGAGGCTGTTCTGAGGGCAACTCAATATTAGGAAGGTGTTCCTAATGTTTAGTATACTCAGTGTATATTTCATGTTTTCATCATATTTTTAATATGTACTTGTTACCTCAAAAGTGACTACACCTGAGAAATGTATAACTATTTATACCAGAAAAGTGAGATTTTAATATTTCTTGGAGTATGCAGCATTACTAGTTGTTTCTGGCCCTCTCATGATAAATTATTACTTTTGAGTATGTCTATTTAGGCAGAAATCTACATTTTAGATTACATCCATCAGGTTAAGTAGTAGTATTTATTGTACTGTGCCAGTATATACGACCTGTGTTTACGCCTCCCACTCTCCACCCAGCCTGGAGGTGGGAGGGCAGGCCAACCCCACAAGTAGGCTCTCTCCTTCGCCTAGACAGCCATGTAATACCTGCCTTCTACTCCAGTCCAGCTATTACCACCCAACACGGCATGCCACACTCTCTCACACACACCCTCTCAAATGCATGTCCACACACTAAATAATAATGTGGGGTCATAAAGAGTAGGGGCAACAGAAATTACACAGTAATGTTGTTTTAAGGGAGGCAACCTTACAGTGGCTTGAAATAACAGCATTTACTAGTTTTAAGATGACATGTGTGGGCTCCCATTTTATGTGTACTCTCTATTAAGGTTACCCATTATAAGTCGCCAAAGAAAGCCTGCTTTCCACCACAGCACAACGGAAGGGAAAGAGGGGGAAAAAAAGAAACGAAAAACCTATATTCCTTTCACACGTCAGTCAGTTACATATGGAGACAATCAGGAAGTGTTTCACTCTGGATAGTCCCCTCCCATTTTCAGTTTCTCCCTCCAATGTTCTCCTCACGTGAGGCAGGATATGCAGTCGGTGCAGTGTGTGTATGAGACGGGAGTATTGTTGGAATGCTTCCAAACTCAGGCCTGCCGACTCCTTAGCTTTCACCCCATACGCTCTGTGGACCAATCAGAGACTGAGAAAGAGTGGGCTTGCCTCCAAGCTGTCGCTGCCGTCCGCCTCTCTGTCGATGATATCGAAGATCTCCTCGTGGATTTTCTCACCCTGCAAACGACAAGACATGCATTATTCCAGATAGTTATATGAGTGAATGTAGTTACAAAAAAATTACAACAACAACATAGCCAAACCTCTACTAGATATGCATTATTCGCCTCAAGGCTAAAGCTTTTGTTCTCTACGTGGACCCTGTCCTTTAGCCTCTGGCCCAGCTACAACCAACAACATGGTCCACAAAGTCACCTGCGAGAAGCCGCTGGCCCAGTTGTTCCCTGCACCTCCTCCGTGCTCCGACAGGTAGATGTTCTCTGGGTTGTACAGGTTGGCGTAGGGGGAGTTGAGGATAGAGTGGATCACCCTGGGCTCCAGATCCAACAAAACAGCACGGGGGATGTAATGTTCATCGTCTGCCTGTGGACCATATAGAGAGAGAGGTAAGGCTTACTCCTACTTGATGCACAGAAAGCAAAGCATACACAATAATAATAGTAGTTTGGTGACTACCTACGGCACCCGATGTCACAGGAAGGCCAAAAAGAGCATCAAGGACATCAAACACCCCGAGCCACGGCCTGTTCACCCCGCTATCATCCAGAAGGCAAGGGCAGTACATGTGTTTCAAACCTGGGACCGAGAGACTGACAAAGAGCTTCGATCTTAAGGCCATCAGACTGTTAAATAGCCATCACTAGCTGGCTTCCACCTGGTTACGCAACCCTGCACCTTGGAGGCTGCTGCCCTATTTACAGACTTGGAATCACTTGCCACTTTAATAACGTTTACTCATCTCATATGTATATACTGTATTCTATTCTACTGTATTTCAGTCAATGCCACTCCGACATTGCTCAATCTAATATTTATATAATTCTCAATTCCATTCTTTCACTTTTAGATTTGTGTTGGAGCTAGGAACACAAACATGTCTACAACTGCAATAACATCCGCTAAACGTGTGTATGTGACCAATAATATTTGATCGCAGTAACATGGTGAACGCTGACTGCCATAAATTATTAGACTGCTCCATCTAGTGGGGAATAAATGGTACAGTCCGTGATGCACGCTGCCCATTTCGTGTCAATACAGCAGCTGCTGCACCGCATCATTCGTTTTTATTTCTAACTAGGCAAGTCAGTTAAGAACAAATTGTTATTTACAATGATGACCTACCAAAAGGCATCCTGCGGGGACGGGGGCTGGGATTTAAAAAAATATCTCAAATAAAAATATAGGACAAAACACACATCACGACAAGAGACACACCACATAAAGCAAGACATAAGACAACAACACAGCATGGCAGCAACACATGACAACAAAGCATGGTAGTAACAACATAACAACATGGTAGCAACACAACATGGCAGCAGCCAAACATGGTGGCAGCACAAAACATGATACAGACATTATTGGACACAGACAACAGCAAAGTGCAAAAAGGTAGAGACAACAATACATCATGTGAAGAAGCCACAACTGTCAGGAAGAGTGTCAATTATTGAGTCTTAGAATGAAGAGATACAACTGTCCAGTTTGAGTGTTTGTTGCAGCTCGTTCCAGTCACTAGCTGCAGCGAACTGAAAAGAAGAGCGACCCAGGGATGTGTGTGCTTTGGGGACCTTTAACAGAAAGTGATTGGCAGAACGGGTGTTGTATGTGAAGGATGACGGCTGCAGTAGATATCTCAGATAGGCCTCACTCCCTCCTAAGAGGGTTTTATAAATAAGCATCAACCAGTGGGTCTTGCGATGGGTATACAGAGATGACCAGTTTACAGAGGAGTATAGAATGCAGTGATGTGTCCTATAAGGAGCATTGGTGGCAAATCTGATGGCCGAATGGTAAAGAACATCTAGCCGCTCGAGAGCACCCGTACCTGCCGATCTATAAATTACGTATCTGTAATCTAGCATGGGTAAGATGGTCATCTGAATCAGGGTTAGTTTGGCACCTGGGGTGAAAGAGGAGCGATTACGATAGAGGAAACCAAGTCTAGATTTAACCTTAGCCTGCAGCTCTGATAAGTGCTGAGAGAAGAACAGTGTACCGTCTAGCCTTACTCCCAAGTAATTGTATGAGGCGACTACCTCAAGCTCTAAACCCTCAGAGGAAGTAATCACACCTGTGGGGAGAGGGGCATTCTTCTTACCAAACCACATGACCTTTGTTTTGGAGGTGTTCATAAGGTTAAGAGCAGAGAAAGCTTTGTTGTAGAGCGTTTAACACTAAATCTGGGGAAGGGCCAGCTGAGTATAAGACTATCATCTGCGTATAAATGGATGAGAGAGCTTCCTACTGCCTGAACTGTTGTTGATGTACATTGAAAAGAGCGTGTGGCCTACGATCGAGCCTTGGGGCACTGCCATGGTGACAGGCAGTGGCTAAGACAACAGATGTTCTCACTTTATACACTGCACTCTTTGAGAGGAGGTCTTTAGCAAACCAGGCCAAAGACCCCTCGGAGATACTAATACTCCTTAGCCGGCCCACAAGAATGGAATGGTCTACCGTATCAAAAGCTTTGGCCAAGTCAATAAAAATAGCAGCACAACATTGCTTAGAATCAAGGGCAATGGTGACATCATTGAGGACCTTTAAGGTTGCAGTGAAACATCCACAACCTGAGTGGAAACCAGATTGCATACCATAGAGAATACTATAGACATCAAGAAAGCCAGTCAGTTGATTATTGACAAGTTTTTCCAACACTTTTGATAAACAGGGCAAAATAGAAATAGGCCTATAACAGTTAGGATCAGCTTGATCTGCCCCTTTAAATAAAGGACACGCCGTGGCTGCCTTCCAAGCAATGGGAACATCCTCAGAGAGGAGAGACAGGTTAAAAAGGTTGGAGGCAACGATAGGGACAGCAACCTTAAAGATGAAAGGGTTTAAACCATCTGACCCAGATGTTTTTTGGGGGTCAAGTTTTAGGAGCTCCTTTAGCAACTCAGACTCAGTGACCACCAGCAGGGGGGAAAAAAGAGGGCGTAGCATCGGGGCTACTCGCATTAGAAGGGGTGGGAGATGAGGAAATGTTGGACGGGCAAGGAGGCATGGCTGAGTCAAATAGGAATCCTGACTTAAGGAAGTGATTAAAGAGCTTAGCCATGTGCTCCTTGTCAGTAACAACCACATCAACATTAAGGGACATGGACAGCTGTGAGGAGGAAGGTTTATTCTCCTGGTCTTTAACCGTTTTCCATAAGTTCTTGGGGTTAGACCCAGAGAGAACTTCTCCTTAAACTTTGGCCTTCCAGATAGCCTGAGTGCACATATTTCTCATTTACCTGAACGAGAGCCCGTCAGTCCGAGCATGCCGAGCCTTTCACCAAATGGAATTCTTGAGGTGGAGTAAGTCTACAAGATCACAGTCAAACCAGGGGCTGAACCGGTTTTTAATTCACATTTTCTTTATGGGTGAGCATTTGTTAACAATACCACTGAAAATATCAAAAAAGAAGGTCCAAGCATCTTCGACAGAGGGGATCAAGCAGATTCTACACCAATTTACAAGTTGTTTAAAGTTTTTTAGCAAGCGTCAGGTTGTTTCACTGAGCAGCCATTACAAACACAGGCTGTAAAACAGTGATCACTAAGGTCATTACAGAAAACACCAGTGTGATACCTATTGGGATGATTTGTGAAGATAACATCAAGGAGAGTAGCCTTTTCTGGGTGTTCGGAGTCATACCTTGTGAGATTGGTAATAATCTGAGAAAGATATAGGGTGTCACATTGCTTTAGGACTTGGTCAGGTGGTTTAAGCATGTCCCAGTTTAGGTCACCTAGCAGGACAAATTCAGACTTAGTGTAAGGGGTCATGAGAGAGCAGGTAGGGTACAGGCTGGTGGCCCATAACACCCAGTAACAGTCAACAAAGAGTTATTTCAAAGTTCAATGCTAAAAACCAGCAAATCCAATTGTTTGGGGACAGACTTGGTGGAGACAGCTGAGCACTGAAGGTGTTCGTTGGTAAAGAATGCCACTCCACCACCTTTGGAAGATCTGTCTTTTAAATAATTTTCTTCTTTTTTTACCTACATTTAACTTTCCCTGTCTGTGTAGTCAGTGGATAACTGTCATGTACTGTGCTTTAGTTTGAAGCCAAATCTAGCAACCTGCCAAGCCCACATCAGGACCAATAGACAGAGAGGCAAGGATTCCCTCTAGTCTATCGCCCTTTCTCAATTAATATTTTCTTGACTCCTCACATCCTTGCTCCTCGTTTCCTTCTCAAAACACATTGGAGAAGACGGTTTGAGGGGACCTTGAAACTTCTCCAATACGGTTGAGAAGGATACAACAAGGTGATAAGATGCGATGCCTAAAGGCACTCTCTCCCCATGGCTCCATATCCGGGATAGGAACCTGACCCACTTATCTAGCTAGCTAATGATGTGCTGTACCTGATAGAAGAAGACATCCTTCCTGTCAGTGCCCTCTGTGGCGAACTCCTCCACAATCCCCTCCGGACTGATGCCATGCTCTGCACAGAGTTGTTTCCAAAACTCAAAACCAACTGCAATGGAGTGGAAATAAGATGCATTTAATTACAACACCAAACCCATGCATGATACGTGCATGTCCAGTAGTTGTTATTTTACTACTAGCCTAGCTGTTGGCTAGCATTGCTATGCCTACAGTTGTTAACGTTAGGTATATGTACTAACGTTAGCTTGCTAATAATTTGTAGCAGGGGAAAAACTTCACCGTACTTTGGTTTCCACATTGGCCAAGTTGAAGTGTTATAATTTCTCGGGGCATATTCCTTTTTTAGTAGATCCCCAACCAGCGAAGTCTATAATCGGAGAGACTGCTGTCTAACCGACCACTGTATTAATCTTGCTGACCTGGCTGCTGCTTCCCGCTTGGAAATAACGCATAAATGGAGTCACAACGCCAACGGCATTTGCGACAATGCGCATGCTCACATTCTTCTTCTTCTACAATATTATGGCGTTCCGCAAACACAGTTCATAGGGGCATGCCGCCACCTACTGTACTGGATTGTGTAGTCAATCATAGTTTACAGAATAATGAATAAAGAACCAAACATTAAGAGAAACTAAACCATCCTATCTAATCCTGTACTACTAAGAAAAGAAAAAAAGAGCCCTACTAACTTCTATCAAATCCTGCATGCTCACATATTAGGGCTGCATTCATCAAATAGTAGGAGTTGAGTAAAATAGTTTGGCAGAATTGCTGTGAATAGAAGTACATTATACTTTACTACAATAAAAGAAAGAATGGACTTTTTCGAAATTGTCTGGATATAATTAAATATAATTATCGTATTTAAATGTCGCTATTTCATTATGTGTGACCAGAGTGAAACATCAATGTTACGCATACATTGTGCAGGAGGCAGTGAAGAAAGTAGAGGAAGATAGGGTCAAAGGGGATGGATCCTGAGAGGAGTAGTGTTACTAGTAGATCTGTACCAGTACAGAGGGATAGACCAATACGTAATATATGCTTCAGTAAGATATTATTTTTAGCTTTTATTGCAATGGTTATCAACTGTACTGGAGGGATGGAACGTACTGTACTGGCGGTAATGCATTTATTGGATGCCCAACTCCGCTAAACCTCATTAAAGAATACGTATTTACAATGAGCAGTACACCACATTTGGGGGAATTATGCATTTTAAACAGGGTGTAAGGGTGTAATCATTAGTCCAAACAGTTGCCTAACGAAATGAGAGTTTATTGGACAAATTCAGGTAGGTCCCTCCCATCTTCGTTCTGTTTGCTTCCCTTACAAAAATAAAACTGCACTGACATTATCCTTATAACGTTACTAATCCAGTTTCATTATTTACGTGGCATCTGATTTGTTGCAGAATACAAACCGCTCCATTTGGGTTGTCTATACATCTTCTAAATTGTATCGACATTATTTTAGCTATTTTCCAATGTATTTAAAAAGCAACTTCAGTTATAACTCATTCATACATGAAGATCTTGCTGTAATTATAGAACATGGTTTCACTGCAACTGCTGTATAGTGTGATGTCTGATGGTGATACTAAAGTGTAAATACCGTATATTTTACACAATTGACTGAGTATAGATTTCGTCAGTATAGGTTATTGAAATGTCTTTCACATACTTTGGTCCGCAACCTGTCTGTCCACAGCTAAATCCACAATAAACGGCCAAGTAGTGCTGTTGCTTCTGATTGGTGAGCCAGTTGACTACGATTTTGTTTTGTCAAAAAAAAGCGTTTCAATTAGCTAGGCTTAGGGCAACGCCATATTGACAATACCACTTGATACATTTCTGCAATAATGTCGAAGTAGGTGTCCGTTTTTTTGTGTGCTATTTTACAAATAATTGATATATGTTCTTGTCATAATTGGTAAAGATATCGATAGCATCGTGCAGTTTCTTTGCTAGCTAACGTTAGCTACAGTGCACTATGATTAGTATTCAGTTAGCACACATAGCTAGCTAGCCAAATACAGCTAGCTTTTTGGCTAGTTAGCTAACAAAAATACTTAGCTAGGTGAAACGACACTGCGTGGTAAATTTGACTAGATACAGGTATGTTAGCGTATTTTTGTTAACTGACAACCTCGTTCGGGCAGGGACTTTTGACAGTTACTTAGCTTTGTTTGAGAGTGACCAGGTAACAAGTCTGCTATCGTCTTCTAGTCGGCTAAAAGCGGTTTCGGTTGTTCTGACGTGGGAGACACGATCTGGGACACGACACTTTCTTTAGTTGGCCCCATATTTATACCGAGGTGTTATTTTACAGGGTTATTTATTAATCAACATTTGACGCGAGAGATGGCGCACACGGAAGGACTGGAAAATGCCATGGGAGAGTGTTCAGGAAAACAGGGGTCGACTCTTGGCCTGAGAAGTCGACCAAGCTCCAGCGAAAGAGATGGCCAGGTCCGCGTTGTTAAAGCCTCGCTTCAGGAGAGACTCGGACCTTACGAGCCGTTGTTGACCTACCTACAGTCCGTTCTGGTGTGGGAAAGGCCGTTTCAGAGTGTGCTACTGTACACAGTGGTCAACGTTGTGTTCTGGTAAGTTTTTGAGAAATTATAAATGGTATAGCAGTGATGACAAGCATATTTGTATAATTCATGACTTACATAAATTATATCCAAGTACAGTAATCGTATCTACTGTACCATCAGAAGCTTTTGCACAACGAAAACGTCTCCCATCAATTTAAGATAAGACAGATGGCTCACCAGAGCTGCTATTAATAGACCACCAAAGCACCACTGCGCTTCTGTAGGCAGCATTAGAAACACCATCTACTCTGGGGGTTGACATTATCTTTCAATGGAAATAGGCGTAGTATGTTGAATCTGCAACTACTCTAGTTAAGCCTATATGTTAAATGTCTACAAGGAGTGTAAAACAGAATCTGTGAAAGGTATTAGTGATGTGACAATAGTAAAAGTCCTATAAGGCAATGTCCCCCTACAGAGTTGATGCACTTTGTATTACAGTCAATATCCTACATGTGCCATTGCAAACAGCCACCATGTCCCCAATCAATCGATGTCAAGAAGTCAGCCTGCTTAGTGTGGTGAACTAATAGTCTATATTATTGCCCAGAGTGATACATCGTAATGCATGAAACGACACAAGTCACATGTATTTTGGGGGAGAAGCGTACAGGAAGTAAGCCCATGCTAACAGTACCAGTACTGGTGTGGTATAGGAATTGGAAAATGATGTTGTGTGTGTTTTAGTTTTTGCACAATCAATAGACATGATTACTAATGGGTATGTGTGTACTTTTGACTTTAAACAGAGGTCCCTAAGAAATGGGGGCCAGGATTTTGTTTCCTTCTGAATGTGTTCTCTATCTCAGTACTACTAATAAGAAGCTGTATGCCATGCATTATCAGCCAATAGCCTACATCATTAAATATGAGAGAACTATCAGCAACATTTCACTCAGCTGTTATTGTGGCCACTAACTGTCTTTTAGATGTGTTAAACCAAGTGGTAATGGAGCCACGTGTAATAGCTGCCATCTAGCTATCCATTTTTAGGCCAGTTGTTTGCATAGATAGATTACATAATCCTGAATTCCAACACTGCTTTTGAAACCAATACCAGGCAGCTCAATTAAGGACAAATACAATTTTATTTGTTACATGCTTTGTAAACAACATGTGTGAACTAACAGTGAAATGCTTACTTATGGGCCCTTCCAACAACGCAGAGACAAAAAAATAGATAAATAATAGAAAAGTACAACACTTAAAATTAATAATAGATACGCAATGAGTAACGATAACTTGGCACAAGGGGTACCAGTACAGAGTCAATGTGCAGGGGTACAAGGTAATTGAGGTAGATATGTACATGTAATTAGGAATAAAGTGTCAGATAGTAAACAATAGCAGCAGCGTATGTGTTAAGTCAAAAAGTTAGTGCATTTAGCACTAGTTAACCATTTAGCAGTCTTCTGGCTTGGGGCTAGAAGCTGTTCAGGGTCCTGTTGGTTCCAGACTTGGTGCATCTGTACCGCTTGCCATGCGATAGCAGTCTATCACTTGCGTGGCTGGAGTCTTTGACAATTTTTAAGGCCTTCCTCTGACACCGCCTGGTATAGAGGTCCTGGATGGTAGGGAGCTCGGCCCCAGTGTAGTACTGGGCCGTATGCACTACACTCTGTAGCACCTTGCGGTTGGATGCCAAGCAGTTGCCATACCAACCGGTGATGCAGCCAGTCAAGATGCTTTCAATGGTGCAACTGTAGAACTTTTTGAGTATCTGAGGGCCCATGCCAAATCTCTTCAGCCTCCCGAGGGGCAAGGGGCATTGTTGTGCCCTCTTCGCGACTGTGTTGGTCTGTTTGGACCTTTGTGATGTGGACGCTGAGCAACTTGAAGCTCTCGACCCGGTACACTACAGCCCCTTCGATGTGAATGGGGGCGTACTCGGTCCTCTGTTTCTTGTTGTCCACGATCAGCTCCTTTTGACTGCTGACGTTGAGAGGTTGTTGTCCTGACACCACACTGCCAGTTCTCTGACCTGCTCCCTATAGGCAGTCTCATCATCGTCGGTGATCAGGCCTACCACCGTCGTGTCGTCAGCAAATGTAATGATGGTGTTGAAGTCGTGTGTGGCCACACAGTAATGGGTGAACAGGGGGTGACTAAGCACGCACCCCTGAGGGGCCCCCGTGCAGAGTGGCGGATGTGTTGTTGCCTACCACCTGGGGGCGTCCCGTCAGGAGGGAGGTGTTCTGTCCCAGGGTCCAGACTTAGTGATGCGCTTGGAGGTCACTGGCATTGACGTTGGGCACTGGCGTTGAACACGGAGCTATAGTCAATGAGTAGCATGCTCACATAGGTGTTCCTTTTGTCCAAGTGGGAAAGGGCAGTGTGGAGTGCAATAGAGATTGTGTAGTCTGTGGATCTGTTTGGGTGATATGCGAATTGGAGTGGGTCAAGGGTGTCTGAGATGATGGTGTTGTGAGCCATGGCCAGCCTTTTAAAATCATTTCATGGCTACAGATTGTAAGCGCTATGGGGCGATAGACATTTAGACAGGTTACCTTGGCGTTCTTGGGCACAGGGACTATGGTGGTCTGCATGTAGATATTACAAAATCTTATTTACAATGCTGGTCTGGCAATGTGAAAGAGTATGTTTGCCTCTTGGTGAGCTCGAAGTGAATGCAGTTCTCAACCTTTGTTGTCCTCATTTGAACTAATGTCTAGATTGCCTGCTGTCAGAGTCTGACAACATCTTACTCAGGAGGTGACAAACACAGGAAACGCCTGTATTCAAAGTTGAGTTCAAAGTCACATGTACACACAAACTATCACCACAACATTTGTGGTGACGATCTTTTCCGTTACATTCAGTCAGTAACCAAGGCACCACACACAAACATCTGAGTCTACATAACTGCCACTTGCACGGGAGTCCACAGGGTATGTTTGTGACATCTCAAACAAAAGGAAACATCAGCTGTTGTGAAGCTGACCTTCGTGTTCTGTTCCAGGTTCTTTGCCCTGACCTCGCTGCGCCTGCTCTTCCTGCTGTCCTCTGGCCTACTTGTATTCATCTGCGTTGACAGCTGGAGAAACAAGATCTGGCCTGAGATCAGAGGTGAGAAGGATATAGTACATTATTTCTGGGTAGTCTGCTCTATTCTGCACCCAACGCCACATGCCCCACTGTGTCTTGGTCTGTCCCTTCTGAGTACCTCTGCCCAACTGTGTTAATTACACCTGACTTGGTTCTTAGATCCTGTCCCTTATTCCCCAGTGTCATACTACCCTTGGTGTGAATACCCTACTGGCCCTGGTCTGTACTATTCATTAGACCCTGTATAATGAATGATATCCTTTGTCACGCCTGTCCTCATTTAAACTCATGTGGTGTAGAGTGTCCAAGTGTAGTGCATGTAGTGATGTGGATTGTTGCTAAATGCGGGTGTTAAGTGCATTTGCTGTCTCTTCCCACAGTTAAAAAACCTAATGAGTCTGAAAATGAAAGGTAGGCCTACGTCTTAAAAACATCATTTGTATCCTATCGTCACACTCGGGTTGGGCAGTGGTCACAGAGAGATGATGTCACTGTTGTACTCCTATCTTGCAGCTGGGGCCTGGTGCAGCCAGGGTTGCTCAGTGTTCCAGAGCTGTGTCACCACATTGCTGAGGTCTGGGTCTCTGGGCTGGCCTTCACATCCAGCCGGGTGCAGTTCAAACGCCAGAACCCTGGCAAGGTGAGGCCTTGGCACTCCCCTTGTATGAAGGGTCTCTTATATAAACCCTAATACAATATCTTGTCTACTCTCAGCCTACTGTGAACATACAACTAATCAGTAACTTGACCAGTTGAACCCTGTTTGTTGTCTCTAGTTCTGCCTCCTGACCTGTGCCCTCTTGTCCTGTCTGGTCATGGTTGGACGGTACATTCCTGGACTGGTGCTCTCTTACACTGCGGGTGAGTACAGTAAGAGACGACCCGCCTACCCCACCCTTCTGTTTCCCAAACACCATCCCCATTCAGAGCTCCCTAATGGTGGAAAGCTGGCTGCCCTTGTTAAAAATGCATGTCTGGTGAAACCAGATCTGTGTCCCCGGCACCAGGGTTCTATCTGTGAGGTGATTACTGCCTGACTGGGCTGAGGCAGGCAGGAAGGGAATCAGGAAGAGGGGGAAGCAGGAATGGAGGGACTCAAGGGGAGGCGGGAAGGCAGGCAGGCAGGGAGGGAGATGCAGGGAGGTCAGGCTGAGATGCTAATCCCCACACCTCTAATCAATGTAGAGCGACCGATCTACTGGAGAGCCAAGATCAGGGAGGCCTTGCCAGGGCCCTCTGACATACTTAACAATCTCGTGGCTGCTAGAGCTCCCACCCTTTGTTTCGTTCTCTGTTGAATGGCGAGATTAGTTGGGCTCAAGCCCATGGGTGTGTCTGGGTTGAGGAGAGCAGCTCGGAGGCTGGGGATTGGGTGAGCCAGAGCCTAATAGCACAGATGAATGCGGCCATGGCTTTTTATTGTTTGTTTGTGCCCAGTGATGTTTCCACTAACATTAAGCCATTCTCTCTTGTCCCAGTGCTGGTTGTTCTGCTGTGCCCCCTGGCAGCGTACCACCGAGTGTGGCAACGTGTGTGCGTGAAGCTGGAGCCAGCCCTGCAGTGGCTGGACTTCAGCGTTCGCGGGTATATGATGTCAAAGCCCATCGACAACCAGTGTGAGTACAGCGTGTGTGTTGCCTGTTCGTTTGTGTCTGATAGTTGCATTGGCATTGCTACAGTTTGCATGGACAAACCTAAAACAGACTGGATCAAGGGAGTAGCTCAGTCATTGTAACCTGTGGTCTGCGTTTGTGTGTTTGCTCTGCAGTCCTCCGCCAGCCAATTCGGGGTGCAGCATCTGGTGATGACAGCGAGGAGGAGCTTGCTGCATTCTGCCCGACGGTAATTCACCTGATGTATTTCGCGGGCAGTCCAAAAGCATAGTCATGTTGTCATCTATCTGACTGTTATGGTTATTGAAATGGGCCTACTTGTTTCCTGTGTTGGTTATTACTCAGTAAGATGGCAGGAGTGGCATATGTAGCTTAAGCCTGTAGCTGGTCTCAGATTTACAATAACCTGACCCCTTTAGAGATAAAACAAAAAAATAGCAGGCCCTCTCATGTCATATAAGGTCACATCATCTGTGACATATGGACTACATTCAAGAGGAAACATAGTATATTATGAATGACTAACACAATTCAATGTCTTTCCCCAGTTTGACGATGCTATAGTGGCCAAAGAACTTGCGATGACCGACTCTGAGCACTCTGACGCTGAGGTCTCGTACACAGACAATGGGACCTTTAATCTGTCCCGTGGCCAGACTCCTCTCACAGAGGGCTCAGAAGGTACAGTATGCACCCACCTGCTGAGTCTGCACCTCCAGGCACACATGCTCTGGAGTCACAAGAATTAGAGCCAGATCCAATGTAGCTAATAGGGATGTGCATCTTTCCATTTCAAGACGATTGAATACGTATCTGGATACATGGTCTACCATACAGGAATGATACGTTTTTAGTTTGACACTTTGTTTTTGATTAGATTGATGCAAACACATATACATTTTCCATTTTAATTTAATATCAGCTGCTGATGGAGATCATGAGCTGGGCCTCTCTGGGCTGGATCTGTCTGAGATGGTGTGTGTGTACAGTGCATTCGGAAAGTATTCAGACCCCTTGATTTTGTTATGTTACTGCCTTATTCTAAAATGTATTAAATCGTTTTCCCCTTTACTCAGTACTTTGTTGTATCTTTGGCAGTGATTACAGCCTCAAGTCTTCCTGGGTATGATGCTACAACATTAGCACACCTGTATGTGGGGAGTTTCTCCCATTCTCTGCAGATCCTCTCATGCACTGTCAGGTTGGATGTGGAGCGTCGCTGTGCAGCTATTTTCAGGTTACTCTAGAGATTTTTTTTGATCGGGTTCAATTCCGGGCTCTGGCTGGAGCACTCAATGACATTCAGAGACTTGTCCCGAAGCCACTCCTGCGTTGTCTTGTTGCTTAGGGTCGTTGTCCTGTTCGAAGCTGAACATTCGTCCCCCAGTCTGAGGTTCTGAGTGCTCTGGTGCAGGTTTTTATCAAGGTTCTCCCTGTACTTTGCTCCGTTCATCTTTCCCTCAATCCTGACTAGTCTCCCAGTCCCTGTCGCTGAAGAACATCCCCACAGCATGATGCTGCCACCACCATGCTTTACCGTAGGGATGGCAAACTCCAAGCGGGCTGTCATGTGTCTTTTACTAAGGAGTGGCTTCCATAAAGGCCTGATTGGTCACCTCCCTGACCAAGGCCCTTCTCCCTCGATTGCTCAGTTTGACAGGGCGGCCAGCTCTAGGAAGAGTCTTGATGGTTCCAAACTTCTGCCATTTAAGAACAGAGTAGAATAGAGGCCACTGTTCTTGGGGACCTTCAATGCTGCAGAAATAGTGTGGTCCCCAGATCTATGCCTCAACACAATCCTGTCTCGGAGCTCTACAGACAGTTCCTTTGACCACGTGGCTTGGTTTTTGCTCTGATATGCACTGTCAACTGTGAGACCTTGTATAGATAGGCGTTTGTCTTTCCAAATCATGAGCCCCACCAGCTTTTTTTGTGTTCAGGTTTGCATGTTATTTTGGCAATAATACGTGTCACATATCAGTTTGCAAACAATTGTTGAGTTAATAAAGCCGCATACAAACATGGTATCTTTTTGGCTTCTTGAGTAAGGCAGCTCCAAAATGCAGGTCTTTCAGGCTAGCTCAGTGGTTTCTGTGGTGGTGGGGCAGCCAGCGGAAAATACAGAGTGTAGGGGTTGGTAATGTGATTGGCTCAGTGTTCTATCACTCATAGGGACACTATGTCACTGCAAAATCTACGAGTAGAGCTCGAACATTCAAGACCCTTGGGTGCTGCCACAGAGTTACTTTAGAAATGCCCATCCAAGAAGGCTCAAGGTCATTGGCCACAGATAAAATCACGTTATATCTACAGTAGCTTTGATTGGAAAAACGGTCATCCAACTCAGAATTGCTAGTCGGGAACTTGGGCCTCTTTCTAGAGCTCCGACCTGAAGATCACTGACGTCATCATGATTCTACCTTGTTTTTTTCCTGAGTTTCAGTTGTCTTGAAAGTGCCAGACTTAGACAAAATTTGATGACAAAATTTGTCCACGAAAAACTGCTGTGCCACATCCCTGTTTAAGTGAGCACAGCACAACAGTGAGTCCTAAAATGTATTGTATGTTGCTGCATAAGTTATGTAATATGGCAGGGAGATATGTATACTATAGCTAAGAAAGTAATATTAAGTGTATGTTGTGTAGTAAGGTGTTAGTAGACCATGTGATTTGTCCTAATAATTTGGTCCCTTTTCCCCCCTTAATTTCGCCTACTGTTCTGACTTGGTGGTGCACATGTAGCCTATAGCCTGTTTTAGAGAAATGTAATCATTGAATATTGTAAGAGCTTTAATTGTCTACTTATATGCCCCCTTATCCTACGGTTCTGACTTGGTGTACAGGGAGAATGCTGTAAAAAAGGCCCATGTTCTGAATTTTGTTGCTGTACATTTCAGAAGTGCTGAACAAATAGTTATATTGACTACGTCCGTCCTAGCTCACTCACTGTCTTAATCGAAATTGCGGATTGCCTCTTATCCGCTCGTCGTCCCCTTATGCCATAGTGTGTACATCTCCATTGTCAGTAGAAACCACATTTATTTAAGCAATTCAGCCATATCAGCTGTTTTTTTTAAAGGCAGTAGGCTGAATGAACTGTTTCACTGCCAGACAAGGCCCTGCTGATAGCCAAGTGTGGCAGTGGTAAGGTGTTGGGACTCTGCTGTTGGAACAGCTTTATGTAGGCCCTAACAGTTTGTGGTCACCGTTATTGTGCAATTAATGTATTTCTTTAGTGTTGTGTGGTGTTTTTCGAGTTTGCCCAACCAAGATTTACATGCTGAAATTGCCACTGGAAGCATCTCAAGGATGATCAATGGTAACAGGATGCACCTGAGCTCAATTGTGAGTCTCATAGCAAAGGGTCTGAATAGTTATACTTATGTAAATAAGGTATTTCTGTAAACAAAAAAATGTTTTATACATTTCAAAAGAAATTATAAACATGTTTTTGTTTTGTCATTATGGGGTATTGTGTGTAGATTGAGGAAAAATATTTATTTAATCAATTTTAGAATAAGGCTATAATTAAGGCTGTTAAGTAACAATGTGGAAAAAGTCAAGGGGTCTGAATACTTTCTGAATGCACTGTATGTCTATGGTGTACTATGTAGGCACCTGATCTGGGCCATAAGGGAGACTAGTCATCAACTACCCCACTATCAGATTGGGGGGGCAATATAGTTTTATCTCCCACTTAGCTTCTGAAATCTCTGTCACCCACTAATTAACTTGTCATTTTTGCAGATTAAATGTTTGTTTTAGGAATGTGTCCATATTTATCATTTACAAATTGGCTATGACATAGCCAATGAACACAGCTTTTGGATTTCACCCCCATCTCCACATTAAATGGTTTTGACCATTTGGAAGTTTAGTGAGCTTTATTCCGGTAAAACAATTTGACAGTGCACATAAAACACAATTTTCAACAGTGCATAGATAATAATAACATAACAAATTACATAGGTTGTCACTCAACTAATGAAGCCTAATATCACACAAGACATTTTAGCTTTTGAATGCTCAATGTGCTGCGCAGATGTGCAAGATCACGAACAGACTGCTGTCCTTTCACAGGTCAGCGCACGAAGCTGGGCACAGCACGCGAAGCAGTCGTATGTTACGCATCGGTCCCTGATTCAAATGTTTATCTGAATTGCAGCTAACATTAGAGCATGTATGATAGGATGACATGTCATAAGGCACTGCACTGTGTTTTCTGTACTGTGGCATGACTGCCTACTCAGGTGATTGTCTGTGTTTTAAATGACAAATGACATTCCAACATCTTAAGCCCCTTCCTCTCCGTTCATCCTCAGATTTTGATAGACACAGCGACAATGAGGAGTCGTTTGCACGAGACCTCAATGACTTCCCCTCAATCAACCCAGACGCCACCCTGATGGACGAAGACGACGACTCATGCATCGGGCTGCCCAGCCTGGGTCTTCGGCCTGGGCGGACTGGCCCCCGAACCACGGCCGAGCTGCTGGATGTGGAATCCCACCTGGACTCTGACCAGGACGACCTGGACGAGGAGCTCTCCTTTGGAGGCCTCCCCCCCGCTTCTGACTTCCTCGGAGGTGACCTGGCTGGAATCATCGCTAGCAACATGATTCAGGCGGCACTGGCTGGGGCCATGCAGCCTCGTCCCCCTGCCGCCCGCAGAGAAAGGGTAGGGCCCACCAGAGCAGGGGCCCATAGGGGCTACCGCAAGCAGTCTAGCTCGGAGATGGACACGGACTTGGACGGAGAGGACTTTGAGATGCTGGACCAGTCGGAGCTGAACCAGATGGATTCCTTTGGGGGTGCAGGAGGACGGGGAGGAGGGCAGGGTGGGGGACAGGGGTCCAGCTTCCTCTCCAACCTACTGGGGCAACCCCAGTGAGGCTCCTCTACCTGTGCATAACAATCAAACTCTTTGTGTGTGATTGAGTGATTGGAATGTTTATGGCTTGTTTTGACTGCGTGTATGTGTGAGTCATTTTAATCGTAGGATCCAGCAGCCAGGCTCCTGATTGGCCTCAGTTGATATCACTGTGAAGTACTTCTGATTTCTTTATTTTTCTATCTCACTTTTCATTTTCTTCCTTTAGTCTGTAGCTTGTATGTGTAAGCCACCATAATTCAGAAAGTCTTCTTTTGCAGGCTGAGCAATAGGAAACTCAAAGTATACAACCTCCATCTGTTTTTGAAACAGCATTATGGAACCACTTCTCTGTACTGTCATCCAGTATGCCCTAGTGAGTATTACGTTTATTTTATTTTTTTAGTGGACCACTAGGTTAGTATACAAACTTCGTAAAATGCTAGACACACAGGGCTATTTAATATGGGACCAACTTTGACATTCCTATTGATTAGTGAAGTTTTACTACAGCAATGACCTTTGAATAGTTTTAGCAATATCTGACTGGTACTCTCTTTTAGTAAAAATGACTGCTTTCATTTTTAGATTCTCTATTAGAAACTAAGTCAACTAAGTTTTGGGATCATTCTTGATTGAGACATGGATTTGTTTTGAGTCTGAAATCATTGTTTTAAAGAAAGGGGATTGGCATTTTAGTTAAATGTGTGAATGTTTCTTCCCACACCATTAGTCCTGTTTTGTTTGCTGTACTTCTGGGTAGATCCGTGAACGTGGGGTTGCCTCCTGTGTTCCCCATGTGTCTTGAATGAGCAGTCATGGGCTAGTTCAATCTTTTTGTCTTTATCATCACAATAAGTCACTTTTATCAAGTTAACCTGTTCCTTGTATCCCTTCTCCCGGGCATTCCCAATCCCTATCACCATCTTCACTCATTTTTGCCGATCCTTCTCCGAGGATAATCTATAGAATAGACATTCATATGTAAGAAGTACAGAATATACGCCTTTAGTTTAACCTCTAAACTCATGCATGAACCACATTTTGTTAAACGTCTTAAGAAAATCAATCAGGAACACGTGTTTACATTGATGGGTGAACAAAATGCTGGTATACAAAACTCAACCTGATTAGCCTTTTTTTAAAGTGTGAATATGTAAAGGAAAATATGTAAAACGCTTGTCTTTTAATCTAGGGTGCAGTCAATGTTAGCCTAGTCTTTCTTTTTGTGTGTGTGTGTGCAGGTCAGCATGATTAACCTGCGATGGGCAAACAAGAGCCTGCTGCTTTTGTCTTTTCATGGACACCATCAAATAAATAGGAGTGATTCTTCTTGGTCATTGAAACTCAAATGACTCAGAGATCGGTTTTGCTGACGTAGCTGGATCAAACAATCAGAAAGAGACTATGCTGGTTTATATATTGCCCAATAATGCGATTTGTGTTGTATAGAAAATCATGACTGTGGGAGATTTCATACAATAGAACTTCTGGATCCCCCTGTTCATGTAGATGGCCCAGAAAACAGAATCAGCCTGATCTGAAAAGGTTTGGGATTTTAATTAAAAAGAGTGAATGTACCTGACTTATTTTGGACCACTTTAGTTTAAATAGGGGTTGTTGCAGTGTCGCTTCATGAAGACTGCCAGGCAATTCTTAATTCTTAGTATTATTTTCTATAAATGTGTTCAGTACATTGTTTGTTTTTTTCTCTCTGACATTGGTTTTGATGTGCAAATCTTATTAAATATGAAGTCTGGATTAAATGTTTATTCTCTTATTTCTAAACAATGCAATATTCCACAGATCCAAAATCACAATTTTGAAAATTTGACATCCTTGCAGGCAGATTTAAAAATAAAAAAAATTCACTTGGGACTTTTTTTCTTCTTCTTTTTACCGACATTTGCCTAGTTGCTGGCGCTTATTTCATACACTGCTCAAAGAGTCCATACCAAAGCTGTCCCAGGCCGTCTTGCACAGAGGCGGAGGGTGACGAAAACAAGCTTGTTTCGATATGACGTAGGTAAAGCCTGGACACCCACAATGCATCACGGCGCGCGAAACTCGAGATCTGTCAATAAGCATAAATTAGTTAGCGATAGCTTATAGCTCACGGAATAAAAAAAATGAGCAAAAAAGACAACGGAGGTATGAGTTGTAATCTTTTACTTTTATTTTACCAGGTTGCTACATTCATTGCGTCTAGTATGTTGCCAAACATGACAGACGTTTTCCTAACCGATGTAGCGAACGTTAGCCAAGTTAGAAGCAGTACAGCAAGCTAGCTCACTGACACTCACCTGCACTGATAAATTCCATACACCAGCTAGAAGTTATACAGGTCACTGTTTTGTGTTTTTATTGTCAGGTTTAACAGTCATATTTGCTTACCTAAACGAGAAGAACCGTCCTTACAGTGCCCAAGATGTCTTTAACAATTTACAGAAGCAGCACGGCCTGGGAAAGACGGTGAGAAAGGCTAAACTGTTCTGAGCCAGTGATACGATTTTCAGCATACATAAACTAAAATGTATATTTGATTACTCATTCCTATCCTGGTAGGCTGTGGTTAAAGCCATGGAACAGTTGGCACTGGAAGGGAAGATCAAAGAGAAAACCTATGGGAAGCAAAAGATCTACTTTGCTGATCAGGTGATCAAGGCTGAGTATCAGAGCAGCACGTCAATGCGTACTGTATATGTTGACTGAAATATGTAGCCACTGCTGATCTGAATCTTTTGTTTTGGTGATTCGTTTTTTTTTCTCTCTTTGCTGCTAATTTCACAAGTATGTGGGGAATTTGTTTAAAAAAAAAAAAAATTCTAAACTGTTATTAACACTTGTAAGCAGCCAGTCTTCCATTCAATAACCGTCATTAATTTTGTTTGGAGACCTCTTTCACCACACAACCAAGTGTACTGTGAAATGAGTAGATTGGTTTGATCACCAAAACACAACATAATGATATTTCCTCAATTGTTATTTTAACGTACTCCAATGGCAGTAAATGTAAGATACTTCAAAATTGCCCTTTGAATTTACATTACTGTACAGTACTGTTATCACATTAGGCAATACACTTGCACTACCCATAAAAATTGACTGAACATCAAATGTTAATTTTCTATCCAAGCCTGACATACAGTACCAGTCAAAAGTTTGGACACCTACTCATTCAAGGGTATTTCTTTATTTCTAGTATGTTCTACAAACTATAAAACAACACATGGAATCATGTAGTATCCAAAAAAGTGTTAAACCAATCAACATATTTTATATTTGAGATTCTTCAAAGTTGCTACAATTTGACGACAGCTTAACACACTCTTGGCATTCTCTCAACCAGCTTCATGAGGAATGCTTTTCCAAGAGTCTTGAAGGAGTTCCCACATGCTGAGCACTTGTTGGCTGCTTTTTCTTCACTCTGCGGTCCAACTCGTCCCAAACCATCTCAATTGGGTTGTGGTTGGGTGATTGTGGAGGCCAGGTCATCTGATACAGCACTCCATCACTCTCCTTCTTAGTCAAATAGTCATTACAGAGCCTGGAGGTGTGTTGGGTCATTGTCCTGTTGAAAAACAAATGATAGTCCCACTAAGCGCAAACCAGATGGGATGGCGTACCGCTGCAGAATGCTGTGGTAGCCATGCTGGTCAAGTGTGCCCTGAATTCTAAATTAATCACAGACAGTGTCACCAGCAAAGCACCATCACACCTGCTTCATGGTGGGAACCACACATGCGGAGATCATCCACTCACCTACTCTGCGTCTCCCAAAGACACAGCGGTTGGAACCAAAGATCTCACCGGTCTCCACCAGTCTAACTTCCATTTCTCTTGTTTCTTGGCCTAAGCATGTCTTCTTATTGGTGTCCTTTAGTAGTGGTTTCTTTGCAGCATTTCGACCATGAAGGCCTGATTCACGCAGTCTCCTCCGGCCGACAGAGATGGCCGCCTCGCTTCGCGTTCCTAGGAAACTGTTATTTCTTACCTTGGTACCCCAGGTAATCTTAGGTTTCATTACATACAGTCGGGAGGAACTACTGAATATAAGAGCAACATCAACTCCCCATCATTATGACCAGGAATACGAATTTCCCGAAACGGATCCTGTGTTTTGCCCACCACCCAGGACAATGGATCGGATCCTAGCCGGCGAGGCCAAACAACGTCGCCGTAAAAGGGGCAAACGAAGCGGTCTTCTGGTATACTACTCGCCAATGTTCAGTCTCTTGACAACAAGGTTGATGAAATCCAAGCAAGGGTAGCATTCCAGAGAGACATCAGAGACGTTCTTTGCTTCGCGGAAACATGGCTCACTCAAGAGACTCTATCGGAGTCGGTGCAGCCAGCTGGTTTCTTCACGCATCGCGCCGACAGAAACAAGCATCTTTCTGGTAAGAAGAGGGGTGGGGGGGTATGCCTTATGATTAACGAGACGTGGTGTGATAATAACAACATACAGGAACTCAAGTCCTTCTGTTTACCTGACTTAGAATTCCTCACAATCAAATGTCGACCGCATTATCTACCAAGAGAATTCTCTTCGATTATGATCACAGCCGTATATATTTCCCCCCAAGCAGACACATCGATGGCCCTGAACAAACTTTATTTGACTTTATGCAAACTGGAAACCACATATCCTGAGGCTGCATTCATTTTAGCTGGGGATTTTAACAAGGCTAACAAGACTCCCTAAATTCTATCAGCATATCGATTGTGCAACCAGGGCTGGTAAAACCCTGGATCATTGTTATTCTAACTTCCGCGATGCATATAAGGCCCTCCCCCGCCCTCCTTTCGGAAAAGCTGACCACGACTCCATTTTGTTGCTTCCAGCCTATAGACAGAAACTAAAACAGGAAGCTCCCACGCTCAGGTCTGTTCAACGCTGGTCCGATCAATCTGACTCCAAGCTTCAAGACTGCTTCGATCACGTCGATTGGGATATGTTTCGCATTGCGTCCAACAGCAACATTGACGAATATGCTGATTCGGTGAGCGAGTTCATTAGAAAGTGCATTGGCGATGTCGTACCCATAGCAACTATTAAAACATTCCCAAACCAGAAACCGTGGATTAATGGCAGCATTCGCATGAATCTGAAAGTGCGAACCACTGCTTTTAACCAGGGCAAGGTGACCAGAAACATGACCGAATACAAACAGTGTAGCTATTCCCTGCGCAAGGCAATCAAACAAGCTAAGCATCAGTATAGAGACAAAGTAGAGTCACAATTCAACGGCTCAGACACAAGAGGTATGTGGCAGGGTCTACAGTCAATCACGGATTACAAAAAGAAAACCAGCCCTGTTGCGGACCAGGATGTCTTGCTACCAGACAGACTAAATAACTTCTTTGCTCGCTTTGAGGACAATACAGTGCCACTGACACGGCCCGCTACCAAAACCTGCGGACTCTCCTTCACTGCAGCCGGCGTGAGTAAAACATTTAAAAGTGTTAACCCTCGCAAGGCTGCAGGCCCAGACGGCATCCCCAGCCGCGTCCTCAGAGCTTGCGCAGACCAGCTGGCTGTTGTGTTTACGGACATATTCAATCAATCCTTATCCCAGTCTGCTGTCCCCTCATGCTTCAAGAGGGCCACCATTGTTCCTGTTCCCAAGAAAGCTAAGGTAACTGAGCTAAACGACTACCGCCCCGTAGCACTCACTTCCGTCATCATGAAGTGCTTTGAGAGACAAGTCAAGGACCATATCACCTCCACCCTACCCGACACCCTAGACCCACTCCAATTTGCTTACCGCCCCAATAGGTCCACAGACGACGCAATTGCAACCGCACTGCCCTAACCCATCTGGACAAGAGGAATACCTACGTGAGAATGCTGTTCATCGACTACAGCCCAGCATTTAACGCCAAAGTACCCTCCAAACTCGTCATCAAGCTCGAGACCCTGGGTCTCGACCCCGCCCTGTGCAACTGGTTACTGGACTTCCTGACTGGCCGCCCCCAGGTGGTGAGAGTAGGTAACAACATCTCCACCCCTGATCCTCAACACTGGGGATCCACAAGGGTGCGTTCTGAGCCCTCTCCTGTACTCCCTGTTCACCCACGACTGCGTGGCCATGCACGCCTCCAACTCAATCATCAAGTTTGCGGATGACACTACAGTGGTAGGCTTGATTACCAACAACGACGAGACAGCCTACAGGGAGGAGGTGAGGGCCCTCGGAGTGTGGTGTCAGGAAAATAACCTCACACTCAACGTCAACAAAACAAAGGAGATGATCGTGGACTTTAGGAAACAGCAGAGGGAGCACCCCTCTTCAACCTCAGGAGGCTGAAGAAATTCGGCTTGTCAACAAAAGCACAACTTTTACAGATGCACAATCGAGAGCATCCTGTTGGGCTGTATCACCGCCTGGTACGGCAACTGCTCCGCCCACAACCGTAAGCCTCTCCAGAGGGTAGTGAGGTCTGCACAACGCATCACCGGGGTAAAACTACCTGCCCTCCAGGACACCTACACCACCCGATGTCACAGGAAGGCCATAAAGATCATCAAGGATAACAACCACCCGAGCCACTGCCTGTTCACCCTGCTATCATCCAGAAGGCGAGGTCAGTACATGTGCATCAAAGCAGGGACCGAGAGACTGAAAAACAGCTTCTATCTCAAGGCCATCAGACTGTTAAACAGCCACCACTAACATTGAGTGGCTGCTGCCAACATACTGACTCAACTCCAGCCACTTTAATAATGGAAATTGATGTAAAAAATTTAGCACTAGCCACTTTAAACAATGCCACTTAATATAATGTTTACATACCCTACATTACTAATCTCATATGTATATACTGTACTCGATACTATCTACTGCATCTTGCCTATGCCGTTCTGTACCATCACTCATTCATATCGTTATGTACATATTCTTTATCCCTTTACACTTGTGTGTATAAGGTAGCAGTTGTGGAATTATTAGGTTAGATTACTCGTTGGTTACTACTGCATTGTCGGAACTAGAAGCACAAGCATTTCGCTACACTCACATTAACATCTGCTAACCATGTGTATATGACAAATAACATTTTATTTGATGTCGAGATATGTCTGTTACTTTGCCTCTGTAACTCATTTATTTGGGCTGCAATCTGAGGTGCAGTTAACTAATGAATTTATCCTCTGCAGCAGAGGTAACTCTGGGTCTTCTTTTCCTGTGGCGGTCCTCGTGAGAGCCAGTTTCATCATAGCACTTTGTGGTTTTTGTGACTGCACCAACTTTCAAAGTTCTTGAAATGTTCCGTAATGATGGACTGTCATTTTTCTTTGCTTATTTTAGCTGTCCTTGCCATAATATGGACTTGGTCTTTTCCCAAATAGGGCTATCTTCTGTATACCACCCCTACCTTGTCACAACACAACTGATTGGCTCAAACGCATTAACAAGGAAAGAAATTCCACAAATTAATTTAAAGGCACACCTGTTAATTGAAATGCATTCCAGGTGACTACCTCATGAAGCTGGTTGAGAGAATGCCAAGACTGCAAAGATGTCAAGGCAAAGGGTGGCTACTTTGAAGAATCTCATAAAATATATTTCTTTGTTTAACACTTTTTTTGGTTATTAGATTCCATATGGGGTATTTCATAGTTTTGATGTCTTCACTATTATATCTACAATGTAGAAAATAGTAAAAATTCAGAAAAACCCTTGAATGAGTAGGTGTGTCCAAACCTTTGACTGGTACTGTAGGTCTGGAGTGGTCCTATACATGGCCACAGCTCATAAGAGTGTGGCACTAACAACAGAGTTGTAGATCCGTTTCCCACTGGGGACACATTCCAAAATGTGTGAACTTTTGTCACTTTGGATAAGTGTCTATGTAAATATATATACACTGCTCAAAAAAATAAAGGGAACACTTAAACAACACAATGTAACTCCAAGTCAATCACACTTCTGTGAAATCAAACTGTCCTCTTAGGAAGCAACACTGATTGACAATAAATGTCACATGCTGTTGTGCAAATGGAATAGAAAACAGGTGGAAATTATAGGCAATTAGCAAGACACCCCTAATAAAGGAGTGGTTCTGCAGGTGGGGACCACAGACCACTTCTCAGTTCCTATGCTTCCTGGCTGATGTTTTGCTGGCGGTACTTTCACACTAGTGGTAGCATGAGACGGAGTTTACAACCCACACAAGTGGCTCAGGTAGTGCAGCTCATCCAGGATGGCATCAATGCGAGCTGTGGCAAGAAGGTTTGCTGTGTCTGTCAGCATAGTGTCCAGAGCATGGAGGCGCTACCAGGAGACATGCCAGTACATCAGGAGACGTGGAGGAGGCCGTAGGAGGGCAACAACCCAGCAGCAGGACCGCTACCTCCGCCTTTGTGCAAGGAGGAGCACTGCCAGAGCCCTGCAAAATGACCTCCAGCAGGCCACAAATGTGCATGTGTCTGCTCAAACGGTCAGAAACAGACTCCATGAGGGCCCGAAGTCCACAGGTGGGGGTTGTGCTTACAGCCCAACACCGTGCAGGACGTTTGGCATTTGCCAGAGAACACCAAGATTGGCAAATTCGCCACTGGCGCCCTGTGCTCTTCACAGATGAAAGCAGGTTCACACTGAGCACATGTGACAGACGTGACAGAGTCTGGAGACGCCGTGGAGAACGTTCTGCTGCCTGCAACATCCTCCAGCATGACCGGTTTGGCGGTGGGTCAGTCATTGTGTGGGGTGGCATTTCTTTGGGGGGCCGCACAGCCCTCAATGTGCTCGCCAGAGGTAGCCTGACTGCCATTAGGTACCGAGATGAGATCCTCAGACCCCTTGTGATACCATATGCTGGTGCTGTTGGCCCTGGGTTCCTCCTAATGCAAGACAATGCTAGACCTCATGTGGCTGGAGTGTGTCAGCAGTTCCTGCAAGAGGAAGGCATTGATGCTATGGACTGGCCCGTCCATTCCCCAGACCTGAATCCAATTGAGCACATCTGGGACATCATGTCTCGTTCCATCCACCAATGCCACGTTGCACCACAGACTGTCCAGGAGTTGGCAGATGCTTTAGTCCAAGTCTGGGAGGAGATCCCTTAGGAGACCATCCGCCACCTCATCAGGACCAGGCCCAGGCGTTGTAGGGAGGTCATAGAGGCACATGGAGGCCACACACACTACTGAGCCTCATTTTGACTTGTTTTAAGGACATTACATCAAAGTTGGATCAGCCTGTAGTGTGGTTTTCCACTTTAATTTTGAGTGTGACTCCAAATCCAGACCTCTATGGGTTGATAAATTTGATTTCCATTGATAATTTTTGTGTGATTTTGTTGTCAGCACATTCAACTATGTAAAGAAAAAAGTATTTAATAAGAATATTTCATTCATTCAGATCTAGGATGTGTTATTTTAGTGTTCCCTTTATTTTTTTGAGCAGTGTATTATGGCTATTACAGTTCTGTATTGTAGTAAAGCAGTGAAGTTTGGTGAAAAAGTGACTGATTTTGTGTTATAGTCAAATGAAAATGTGTTCATTTCCTTTTTGATGATCTGTTTTGAGTTGTGAGAATTTACCACATAGTAATAAAAAAACTAACCGGTAAATGTAACTACCAGAATGTCCTTGACTACCTACAGGCCCAGTTTGCAGAGGTGAGTGAGGCAGATCTGAAGGCCATCGACAGTCGCAGCCTGCACCTGTGTGCTGAGGTCAGAGATATCTCTCAGGGCTGCAGACAGCTGGACACAGGTAGGGCTCCCCTCTTTGGCCCTATCAGCACTCTTCCCACACACTTGACTATCCGACATACTCTTATCTCTGATTGCAGAGCTGAAGGAGCTCAACAGCTCCCTGACCACAGAGGAAATTATATCAGAGATCCAGGAGCTGAAAGAAGTGTGTTCTGGTTACAGTGAGCATCTGGAGAAGATCAAGTCAGCGACCAATCATGTCACACCAGAGCAGAAGGAGATGGTATGGGTCACAATCAGACCTGGGTTCAAATACAACCCCCCCCCCCCATATACTGTGCTCATGCATCTTTCCTTCAGGTTTACAAGGAGAGACATCTCTACGTGAAAGAGTGGAAGAAGAGGAAGAGACTGGTGATTTATTTATTTTAGGGCTCTATTCCAGCTGTATTGCTGACATGAATAGAGCCCTTACTTGATCAAAGCCGTACGAGTATTCGTGTCAGAGCAGGACAAACCAGAACAAATAGTCTGTCTCTGCTCCTCTCAGGCAGCTGATATGATGAGTTCCATTTTGGAGGGATACCCAAAGACCAAGAAGCAATTTCTGGTAAGATGCTACTGTCTTTATTTGGGAAACGGGATATTGTTCATCACCATGACAGAGGGAGACAAATGCCTATCATGTTTACTCTTATTTGTCAACCTGAGATGTCAGCATCTTTGTGTTCTCTGTTTAGGAAGAAGTTGGTGTGGAGACTGATGAGGACTGTAAAGTGACTATGCCAAGTACCTGACAGAATGTTGGAGGATCTTTGTGTTCTGTTTAGGAAGAAGTTGGTGTGGAGACTGATGAGGACTGTAAAGTTGCTATGCCAAGTACCTGACAGAATGTTGGAGGATCTTTGTTTACTTTGACTTGAATGTCAATTCTGAGGGAGTATTATGCCATCAAAACTCATTCCAAGAATAACTAGTTACTATTTGTAATGTTTTGTAATAAAATACCTTGTACAGGGGTATACTTTAAAGTTTATTTTGCCATTAAAAATCATTCATACGAAATACTTCCATCAAATTCTTGTCCAAATCAGCAGAAAATATGTAACAGTAGACCTGATTTATTTATACCAGCACAAATACTTGTCGTATAAAATTATCCCTTTTTAAAGTCTGGTGATTACACAGATTAAACATTCACATCTGTTAGGCTTACCAGAAGGTCCTGAAACATTTGGTACAAGTTCTCCTGAGCACATTGTCAAAATAAATCACCAAATTATTCACATTACATTTGAACATTCTTGACTGTTTAAGGCCAGGATTCAATCAGATCTGCAGCAACCTGCATCAGCCGACAAACACATTGCTTTTGTTTAGGTGGTGTAACTGTTGAAGCTGACAAATTGGTAAGCGGCTGCTCTTGTGGTCATTGTCATGAAACCACACCCGTCCTTATATCCCAGCCACCTTAGAAGTTCAGAACAAGAATGTGTAGGCTATATAGAAATGACAATCATTAAACAAAGTCTGGATTTATCACACATTTCACTGTTATAATTTGTAACACTTCTACTAATGCACCTTGGTGCATCCAATGGCAATGCCAGCTATAGTTAACGCCAGGAGCTTCTTGTGGATTTGACAGCTCTAACGCCGTCATTGTAAATAATAATTAGCTCTTAACTGACTTGCCTAGTTTAACGCAGTTACACCTCCAACACCACCTAAACAAAAGCAATGATTAGCTATGCGTTTACCGCTAATCTGATTGAATCCTGGCCAGAGTTTTTTGGTTCAGAGATTCTGTTTAAAAACCATGTATAATACAGAACTATTCATGAATCACTATTCTACCGTGCCTTTTTGCCAATAAAGATGATGAAATGCGAAAAGCTGCAGTAACACTTACAAATATGCTTGATTCTGTCACAACATGGACACAACAGCAATCATAACATCACAATCAATGATGAACATTTAACAATTCTCAAATACCATCACAACTGGTTTGAATTGAATATTTTAACTCATGACTGTTTTGGATTTGATTCGAACCGGTTTAGAACTTTATGCTGGTTTGAACACTGGAACAAAAAAAGGTTTGGAATGGAACAATTAAAAAATAAAATGTGGTTCCAACCCCTGATTTGTGGTGAATGTAAACATTAGGGAACGTTTACACGCAAGCGGCCATTTGCCTTGTTTAACAACTCTGTTCTGCAACGAAACCCGATGACTAAAACCACAGAATGCTGGGCTGGATTTGACCTGACTAAACAGGAAACACCCAACCCTGCTGCAGACTGGTGGTGAGTTGAGTAAGCGTTAACGATTTAAATACTGCAGGCCAGGAGGGAACACAATAGGCTGATATGTGAGGTCTACCAGACCCTGAGAACCCAGGGTAGGCCCCGGCTCCATCCTCGAGGGGAGATTCCTGTCCTGAGTTTACACCTGAACTGCATTAATACGGCTGGCTGTTGAGCTGCCGGAGAACTCCCACCACAAACTCACGCAATGTCTGGGAAGGAAAAGAGGACAAACATGTGTTACCTTCCACAGCTGTCAACTCAACATAGTCATCAATCCTCAGAGCAAGACAGGGTGGCTGGCATGTCAATTAAAGCCTACAGCGGTGATAGTTTTGACCTGTTGGGGTCAGACGTAAGTTCAAAATACCATCCTTGAAAAGAAAATACACCAAAATGCCATGACTATCACATGTAAAGACCATTACCTTAAAACCATACATGATTTGGTGCGCCATCCACCAGCAGCGAGATTCCCCCAGCAGTACAGTACATTTAGTGCATATTGAGTGTCCTACCTGAGGCTTGCAGTGCTCCTCGATCCAGCTGAAGACGCAGGCGGACAGCTCCTGGAAGCTGGCCACAGACACAGACCTGCTGAAGGACTGGAACAGGGAGTCCATGATGCTCTGAAACACGCTGAACTTGACCTGGTCTGACACCTGCTCCTCCCCTTGCTGAGGGTTGTTCTGGTGGGCCTTCACTATGTGCTCATAGTTCCTACAACACACAGGTTAAACATGTTATAAACCGGGTAGTTTGGGTACTGGATGCTAATTGGCTGAAACAGAATTCCAGCCGTGTGTATATCAGACAATATACCATGGGTTTGACACAATACATATTTTTTGCTATATTCATGTTGTTAAACGGTTTATAATAACAATAAGGCGTGGGTGGTTTATGGCATGCAGCCAATACAGTGCTTTCAGAAAGTTGATGCACCTTGACCTAATTTTTTTTGTAATCCAGCCTGAATTTAAAATGGATTAAATTGAGATGATATATGTATATATATATATATTTTTTTTTACAAACAAATTTAAAATTAAAAGCTTAAATGTCTTGAGTCATTAAGTAATCAACCCTTTGTTATGGCAAGCCAAAATAAGTTCAGGAGTAAAAATGATTAACAACCAATTAGACAGTGCAAATATTGTACAATCCAGGTGTGCAAAGCTCTTTAGAGACTTACCCAGAAAGACTCACAGCTGTAATAGCTGCCAGAGGTGATTCCAATTTATTGTCTTAGGGGTGTGAATACTTAAATTAGACGTCTGTATTTCATTTTCAATAAATTTGCTACTTTCTACAAAAATGTTTTCACTTTATTATAGTGTGTAGGGTGAAAAAAATACACACACTGTACTAGTCAAAAGTTGACACACCCACACCTTCCAGTGTTTTTATTTTTTTCTACATTGTAGAATAATAGTGAAGACATCAAAACTATGAAATAACACATAGAATCATGTGGTAATCCCAAAAAAAGTGTTAAACAAATCAAAATATATTTTATATTTGAGATTCTTCAAAGTAGCCACCCTTTGCCTTGACAGCTTTGCACATGCTTGGCATTCTCTCAACCAACTTCACGAGGTAGTCACCTGGAATGCATTTCAATTAAACACGTACGTATGCCTTGCTAAAAGTTCATTTGTGGAATTTCTTTCCTTGTTAATGCATTTGAGCCTATCAGTTGTGTTGTGACAAGGTAGGGGTGGTATACAGAAGATAGCCCTATCTGGTAAAAGATTAGCCAATAAATGCTTCAGAGTTCAAGTAACAGATACATCAACTATTCAGAGGAGACTGCGTGAATAAGGCCTTCATGGTCGAATTGCTGCAAAGAAACCACTGCTAAAGAACACCAATAATAAGAAGAGACTTGCTTGGGCCAAGAAACACAAGCAATGGACGTTAGACCGGTGGAAATCTGTCCTTTGGTCTGATGAGTCCAAATTTTAGGAGATCTTTGGTTTGTGAGACACAGTAGGTGAATGGTTGACCTCCGCATGTGTGGTTCCCACCATGAAGCATGGAGGAGGTGTGCTGGTGACACTGATTTATTTAGAATTCAAGGCACACTTAACAAGCATGGCTACCACAGCATTCTGCAGCGATACACCATCCCATCTGGTTTGCGCTGAGTGGGACTATCATTTGTTTTTCAACAGGACAATGACCCAACACACCACCAGGCTGTGGAAGGGCAATTTGACCAAGAAGGAGAGTGATGGAGTGCTGCATCAGATGACCTGGCCTCCACAATCACCCGACCTCAACCCAATTGAGATGGTTTGGGATGAGTTGGACTGCAGAGATAAGCAAAAGCATCCAAGTGCTCAGCATATGGCTACTTTGAAGAATCTCAAATATATTTAGATTTGTTTAACACTTTTTTGGTTACTACATGATTCCATAAGTGTCATCTCATAGTTGTCTTCACTATTATTCTACAATGTAGAAAATAGTAAAAAGAAAAATCCTTGAATGAGTAGGTGTGTCCAAACTTAACTGGTACTGTATAATTAATCCAATTTGAATTCAGTTTGTAACACAACAAAATGTAGAATAAGCAAAGGGGTACGAATACTTCCTGAAGACACTGTATACCACTAAGGGCTGTATCCAGGCACTGTGCCACACCTCCTCAGGCCTTATTGTTCAAGTAACCTGTTCCACTACATCTGACCATTTCTAACCAGGTTTCCAGCCAACCTTTTAATGCGCGTGATGTACATGTTGAGGAAAAATAAATAAATCACGACAGGCTTGATTGAAACAGAAAGTGTCGGTAAACTTTCCAAAATACAGACAAAAGCAAATACGCTAGAAAAGGTGGGATCTTTTTGTGTCTAAAATGTATTATGCGGGAAATGTCAGTGGAAAAGCTTTTAATGAGCAAATATTCATATAATAAACATCATATCGAAATAAACTTGGAGTCATGCGATGACGTGTGGTTGTCCCACTATAACGCATGCCGTTTATTAGGCTACAGATTAAATACGTTATGAACTTCACAGGGTGGTGAAAGTGCAAGTTGATGAGCTTGATGCTCCTTTCCAATCAATATCGAGCTGCCGTTTGACAAAGCTGCCATGTAGGCTAAACCCTCTCTGTATCTGCGAGCTGTTGGCTAGAGCCAATACCAGAGTGGGAACTCACTAGACAACCATTTGTTTTGAGAAACCCATCAGTAGAGTTGAAAATGCGATGTAAACCCATTTAACTTGCCATTTTTATTCAGCTCATCTGAATTTTTACCTCAAAAGGGATTTATGTGCACTTCGTCATCACGCACAGCCTTTTATCCGCAACAAGTTCATTTGGCGGAAAAACATCCCTGGTGGGAAAATGTGTAGTTTATTCGCATGAAATGGATGGAAACCTAGCTACTGACAATAGTGTTAATATCATCATATTTATACAACTATGATAGCGTCGTATTGGTAGTACATGTTTAAAGCTCTACAGCGCATCCATTTTACTCGCCTAAATGTTTTTGCTGTGCGACCTGGAATTCTAATTTAGGAGCACCGGTGCACCTAGAAAATGCTGGATTCTACCTTTAAAACCTCATTTTTAATTGTGCTCCTAAATGTCTTTGTGTGTGCTCACGTGCTCCTTGTAAAAAAGGTCAGCGTAGAACCGAGGCTGTCAAATAGCATAAATGACTGAACATTTCAAAACTTATAAATGAGGCTTCGGTGCCTCTTCAGGAAAATAAATGATGATTAGATGGCAGCTCAATCCAGTCAGATGTTCCTGTAGGAGTGGCCTCCCTCCACAGTATATGCAGAGGGTCACATCCCAACTGTTGTTTGGGTAAAACCAACCCCGTTGACTGCTTTCCTGGACTTCTCTCTGCCGGAGCAGAGTGTGGACTGAGGCATTTCCCTCTCTGATAAGGCCCGTCTACCAGGACTGACCTGATACAGCCTATGCAATCCACCATGGACACATGTGCATGAGTTATTAGGTAAATGAAACATATCCTTGAAGGTTCTCTTAACCTAAATTATACATATTTAATCTAACAGAGCTAATATCTTTAATATTCACCCCGCAGCTCCCCCTCTCTGCTTTGACACTTTACAGTATCACACTGTAGTAACAGATTATTTTGTTTTGCCTGCGACTAACGTTTTCATGATCTTCAGTGCCATCACTTCCTTCCTCAGCATAGACATGTCCTCCTCCTGCTTCTTCTTCTCTTTGTGCAGAAACTGGATGTAGTCGATAGCTGCAGCAGGAAACAGAAACAACCAGTTAGAAATGTTTTGTCCAGAAATCCCTATCAGGGAGGAAAATTCCAGCTTAGGGTGGGATCCTTTATAAATATTTATAGTATGTTGACATTTCAAAAAAATACAGGTCGGAATGCCAATTTGCAGTCCTAAAATGTACATTTCTGGTTGAGAGGTACAATGGTCTACATTACTTTTCTGCAGCACTGTGGCCTTGCTGATCTTCTGCGTCCCCACGGCAAACTCAGACTGCTGCTGGCAGGTGGGCACTATGGACTGGAGATCATCATAACCTTTCTGTGGAGTCAAACACACATGACAAACAGATTTTAGAAATGACAAAAATATTACATTTGGCCACCTAAGAAACATCTTAATTTTTTGGAAGAGATCAGTCACCAACTCCCTCTGTCCAACCCCCCCCCCCCCCCCAATCTTTTGTATTTTTGAACCTTTTCACAACTACCCTCCTCCCCATGATCTACACTCCTGTTGTTCCGCTCCCCATCGGAGGCCAAACCTTGATAGCATCCCGTCGTTTCTGCTCGGCCTGTGTGTGTGCCTGTCTCCTCCGGTCTTTGTAGGACTCCTTGTATGTGGTCTCATGCCTGTAGTCACTGTCTTCATCATCTACAGTGAGGAGAGGAAGAGCAGGTGTTTCAGTCTACCTCCCTAGGGCTCAAGGCCGACATCAAGCTAGAATAAAGCACTGGACAATGAGAGCGCAGGACAACGCCCAACCGAACTAGGTCACTTGGAAATGCAATAGAGAAAAAAAACCAAGAAAGAATAGAGTGAGAGTGAGGTAGGGAGTAAGACAACAAATAAAATGGTTGTTTCTGAATCAGGAAACAAAATAAATATGCAGCATTGCCTCACATACACAAAACGTTTAGTCATATAGTACACACACACCATGTTGCAGATTAAAAATACTCCCTAACATATGTTGTCTAAACATAAATGACAAAGAACACAGTACCTGTATTTGGTACTGATGAGGCACTTGTGGACCCAATGCTGTTAGCCCTGGAGACCACAGTACCCTTCCTTGCATTCTCAGCAAAGAAACCTTAATGGAGAACATTAAGAGCTCAGACATCATTAAATTACTAATCAGTTATCCACAGGACTGGTAGCCTACTAGCTATACATTGAATATTTTGGTAAAACAACAATTAGGACTAAGGATACTACTCACTGGGGTCAAATCCATTGTCACTGAAAGCCCCGTCATTCTGTTCAGCCATGGCAGGTGTTGACATGAGAGAATAAAACAGTGGATAAGGAGGTGAGAACAACAGGCTCTTTCCCGTCTCATTCAATGGGCAGATTCAATTATGCTGAGCCGCAGGGGCACCGGTGACGTGAACGGTAAAAGCAGTGAGGGAGGAGCTCCCTTCTCAAACGGAACAGTAATCTGTGCTGCTTGGGCAACAAGGCAGCATGGTGCGTCATTCAGAAACACACATCTCTTTTCTACAAAATAGGTTAAAATATATGTTTGCATTTTCAAACTAGTTTTCATTGGGAAGGCAGATAAAATGTTATCAAAAGCAATCACTTTTGTATGTGGAAACGGAATCTTTCTCTACTTTACAGACGACTTCTGCCACATTCACGTGCTAAATCTGAATGAGGTAACTCGAAAATGTCAGACTTGCTAACTGGTCTTAGTTATAAACGTGCCGCGTTCAACAAGTTTCCTAGTTTCGACTAGCATGTGAACGCGGCAGAAGTCAGCTGAAAAGTAGAGAAGGATTCTCGACTTCGCCGTGGACTTTGCCCAGGGCACCGGTTCCAAAACTGATTCAATCAACTTTCACTTTAATCGAATCCCCAGACAAACACAGCAATTAGCATAAACAAACGCCACTGACAGTAGTCCTGGGGTGTAATTTTTTTATTTATTTTACCTTTATTTAACCAGGCAAGTCAGTTAAGAACACATTCTTATTTTCAATGACGGCCTGGGAACAGTGGGTTAACTGCCTGTTCAGGGGCAGAACGACAGATTTGTACCTTGTCAGCTCGGGGATTGAACTCGCAACCTTCCGGTTACTAGTCCAACGCTCTAACCACTAGGCTACGCTATGTCCAAACAGTTATGTTCTGCAAATAAAACGTGTTTATATTGGTCAAATACAGGTGGGTTCCTTCCCGTTTCGTTTGCTTCTGTTTAAGAAACAGAATCAGCGGAATGAATACACCACTGATTTGATTCATGTAGGCAGAATGTCTACAAGTATTTGGTTTTGAATATACTTAAGTATCAAAAGTAAAAGTATAAATAATTTGAAATTCCTTTTATTAAGCAAACTAGACCGCACCATTTCCTTTACTGATAACCAGGGCCAAACGCAAACACTCAGATATCTTAACAAATTAGGCATGTGTGTTTAATGAGTCCGCCAGATCAGAGGCAGTAGAGATAAACATGTTCTCTTGATAAGTGTTAATTTGACATTTTTTCTGTTCTGCTAAGCATTCAAACTGTTACTTGTACTTTTGGGTGTCAGGGTAAATGTATGGAGTAAAAAGTGCATTATTTCCTTTAGGAATGTAGTGAAGTAAAAGTTATCCAAAATAAATAAAGTACAGATACCCCCAAAAAACTACTTAAGTAGTACTTCAAAGTATTTTTACACCACTGCTAGGTGGCAGCTAACTACTAGTAGGACCCACGTTCCTATGTGGTCAGTGCAGACAAGGCTGAAATATGGCAAGTATTTTTTGGCAAAAACATGTACACAACCTCGGCAAACATGCGTTGCGCGACATCGTGACGTGGGCGCAATCTGAACACACCAGCAGCGTTTTGTAAAGTTGACTTATTCATTTACCTGTGGATATATGATGAGTGTACCATTTGCAGAATTAAACACTGTCCACCCAGACGGTGAATTTGCTATTCACCCGCCTGGTCCACTATGACTAGGCTACAAATTGGCCAGCAGTTGACCGTTACAGAACCGTAACGAAAGTGGAAAGAAGCTTGAAAAGAGTCATAAACAAAAGCGCTAGCTACCTGTTAGCTAGCACAAGCAAATTGTAGCAAATTAACTCCAAATTACAAACACTATTCTTGCTACGAATATATGGCAGTGTCGTACACCGCTTATTTGTCCTCACATCTCATATATTTGTCTAAACTAGCAAGCTTACTTTGTTCCAGTGATCCTCCGGCGATGCTGTAGGATCCGTCATCTTGGAATTAAGCAGCTGTTCGAGAGCGTCATGCGGTGGAAAAGCTATTTAGAGAAAGGGAACTACGCCCTCTGCTGGTTCACACAGTATAACATACGACCTCAAATAAATGCAAGAAATTGAGCATGTTTATCGGCCGTAGGGATCTATTGCTGCGTTCAAAACAACGGAGAACTCGGTCAAATCATGACGTCAGTGATCTTCAGGACGGAAAGTCGGATATATAGAAAGAAGCCCGAAGTTCCCAAGTTGGAATTCCGTATTGGATGACCGTTCAAATCGTTTTTTCCCCACTCGGAGCCCGTTTTTTCTCTCAATGTTCCCAGTTGTTTTGAACGTAGTCAAGTCGGAAGTCAGAGATTTCCGATTTCCCAGTTCTTTGAACGCGGCATATGGCTGCGTTTACACAGCCCGATTATGATATTGCTTTCACAAATTGTCCCAATCAGATCAGCTCTGAAAAAGATCTGATGTGATGAAGATCTGATATAATTGTCCAAAAGATCAGAATTGGGCTTCCTTATCTGAACGCAGTCATAGGCTCCTTATTTTTACCAGTAACTGATTTTTCTCTGCAACACTGGTGAGTGGCCAGTCAGTGACATTAATCAATCTGGTAGAAAGTGTCTACTAAGACCTTGTTGATGTTCTAATTGTCAGAAATTGATCCACCACCACATGGTAACAACATGGGCAATTTTGCCTGGACTTCACTAGGGGTAGCAATGTGAATAGCTCACACAGGGTAGTGCTCTTGGAATGATATTTGAGGGTACACTGGGTAAAACGCAACTGCACTCACATTTCCACAAGCTATGTTCTGGCAGTGGTTTCCTAACAATGGAAAGTCAAGAATGTAAGGATAAAAACACTTGACTTAATCCACCCTGTACCATTTGGCATGCACCGACCATCCACAAGGCCAGATACGTGTAGTTACTTCCTAGCTCATATGACTATGGGCCCAATACCCCTACTTAGTCTTCCGTTATCCCTTATTTTTTTCCACCCCCTCCACTTTACTCTCTTGTCCATCTTCTCCAACCACACCCTCTCTGCTTCTCCCTCAGTCTCCTCTCCCCACCTTACTCCACCCCCTTGTAGTTTTGTTTCTCTCACACACAGCAGGAAGTTACTCTTCTGCTTTTTCGGGTTATGCGGTTTCTGCCTCTGCTGCAGCGACTGCGTCAAACTCCCCTACTCCTTCCTGTAACACCCGTGCCCTGCCTGCCTGTGCTGAGCTCATTGTAGGAACTATGAACAGTTAATTAGTAAAAACAACATCTCGCTTCTACAAGGCGACACTTTTCAGGTTTCAAGTTGGTCCGATTTTTTAGTAACACCTGTTATCCAGCAGAGAGTGAGGACAGTGGAAGAGATACGGGATTGGGAGGAAAGATGTTACTCCATCAAAGATCCTCACCTCAAGACCAAGACAATTGCAGTAGGCCAGTGGCTGTTCCATCCACCTGCCTAATCTCCCAGAGACGTTGAAGGGCCAAGGACTCCAAGACCTGTTTTTATTCACCTTCTCTTTTCTTTTTATGGAACTTCATTGGACTTTTTCTCAGTGTGGACAGGTTTGCAGACATCGGAGTTGGAGTCTGTTTTGGAGTCAGGCCTAATAGCACATCCAGTTAAAAGAGAGTGTTTTTTTTAAACCTTTCCCCTGGATTACCTGTTCAGGTTGGTGATGGGAAATGCGGCGGGGGGAATGGAGCAGGCCGATGGCAAGGAGGCCAAGCACTCTGTGGGGTCAGGAACGGGCCTGAGTGACCCCACCCTGACCCTGCAGAAGAAGCAGTCTGCTCCCCCCAAGCTGCCCGTGCCTCCAGAGGACGAGCTGGAGGAGCGCTTCAGTGTGGTTCTGGTGAGTGGCAGGACAGGAGGGGAGAAACATCATGCATATCAACACGCAGAAACGCAGACACATCACACAGGACTTTAGATGCATCACACACCTACTGTATGTACTGCACCGATGTCAAAAGGAACAGGTGAAATCACTCACTTAAATATGCTGGGTGCCAAATGTCTGAGAGAAAATACATTCAGCTTCACATTTGAATTATTCTGTCAAGGTAATTCTGGTTCCTGTTAGAAAACAATGCCGTCTCTCTCACTGTAGCCAGTCATGTTAGTAAAGAGAGCTGACATTTTGTTGGCCTCAATCCCATCCAAAAGCTCACATCCTCTTTTAGATATTTTGAAATCGGCCTCTCTGCTCAGCCTGTGTTCAAATGATCTCATAGACCATCGACTGCCGTCCTCCCTCTTAGATGATCCGGAGACACCATAAAGGCACAGTGCTGGATTGAGCAATAGATTTTGCACGAGAGAGACCCCAAGACTAAGACAGGAAGGCAAATGTTTCGCAAATATTTCAACATGTTATTTCCCATCAGTTAATGGAGGACAACATAACGCTATCAATCCAATACTAGAAGCATGGTTGTTTTTGACAAAATAAGCAGGACATCTCAGGGGAGCGAGGCCTTATCTGTAGAAACTATTAGTCAATCATGAGTAGCGCAAGCAGTTTGAAATCACACATTTAGATAAACCTCTGATAAATGTGATGCTAAACATATTAGGCACTAGATACGGAGACACACGAAAGACATGTGACATCATGGCAGTAAAACCATCTTTCCATGCATACCCCTTCACCTTCTTTTACTTTTATGTCTGAAAGAAAGAGGAAGTCAGGTCATGCTCTGAAAGAGCAAGCCGGTAGAGAGGACAGTGGGCAGGAAATGGCTTAGGCTAAATACGTGTCTGTACCACACACATATTAGCTAACAGTTATCACACTGCAGACAGTCTACATGCATTAAAGGAAAATGCTACCTTCTCTAGTCTAGATTTCAAACAGACCTAATATGGCACTTATAGCACACAAGCAGATGTGTTTAGGTATGTGGCAATGTGTGAGAGGAGATATTAGGTAAAAAAGTCATCATTTTTCTTTTTTGAGAGGAGTGTCTGGGCTCAGGGTGACAGTAAGAATGGAACAACCTGTTGAAACGGAGAACAGGACTTCCCCTCGTGTTCTAAATAGATCCCCACAGCGGAAGTGTCATAATACCCATAAAACCTAGCGGTTAAAGAGCAAAATGGTTCCAATAATTTTTCCATAATTCATTTTTCTCATAGGGAATTTAAAACTTGCACAAAACCATTCACGTAATTATCAATTTAAAGATATTAAATTGTAGCTAACGTTAGATAGTTAATCCAGAGATTCTTATAATTTCCTCGATTCGGTGGTCTTGTCCAGATCATCATGGCATTGGTATATCTGTAGGATAGCCAAATTATCAGCTAATTAGCATAAAAAAATAAATAATTGGGGGGGGATAAATGCAGGCAAATGTATTGATTAAAGTCACCTTGTCCTAGAAAGATTTACACGGTAATCAAAATGTCAAGGCAGGGTAAACCTACACGAAACACAGCCCTTATTTGAAGTGTTTCTAAAATCCCCTATGGGAAAAATGTATGGTAGAAAAACGATTGGAACCATTTCCTTGTTTGACTGATATTATGGGTATTATGACTGATACTTGTTTTTATGAACTTTTTTGCTCTTTTGCACACCAGTATCTCTACTTGCACATCATCATCTGCACATCTATCACTCCAGTGTTAATTTGCTAAATTGCAATTACTTCGCTACTATGGCCTATTTATTGCCTTACCTCCTCACGCCATTTGCACACAATGTATATAGATTTTTTCTATTGTCTTATTGACTGTACGTTTGTTTATTCCATGTGTAACTCTGTGTTGTTGTACGTGTCGCACTGCTTTGCTTTATCTTGGCCAGGTCGCAGTTGTAAATAAGAACTTGTTCTCAACTGGCCTACCTGGTTAAATAAAGGTGAAATAAAAAGGGTATAGGGTCTCTAAATTGAGATACGGGTCATTCCATTTGATTTCAATCACTTTTGACCGCACCCCTTTTGATTTCAACTAAACTTTCTATACATATTTGCCTATGGTACAAGTGGTCAGAAAGTAACATTTCGGACCGGAGTGCCAAAACATTTAGGAGGTGGAAGAGCTCAAAGTTGACCCATTTTGCATACCCCACCCCACCATGAGACACCCATGTCTTCATCACTGGAAAACATAAACAGTTGTGTTTGAAATCATTTAAAAGCTTACAAACAGGGATTGTACTATTTTATAAATTCTTGATTTATTTGTCATTTTATGAGTGAATATAAACGTATTTAGGAGTATGCTGTGTCTCAACCAATGGCGGGCACGACACAAACACCTCAGATTATACAAAAGAGGGTCTAAGATACAACACATTCGAAAATGAAAGCATTTTTATACTGAACAAAAATATAAACGCAACATGTAATGTGTTGGTTCCATTTCTCTTGAGGTGAAATAAAAGATACCAGAGATACGCACAAAAAGCTTATTTCTCTCAAATGTTGTGCACAAATTTGTTTACGTCCCTGTCAGTGAGCATGTTTTTTTTAATCTATTTTTATGGCAGAAAAATCAGTATACATACAAGAAGTATACAAACAGACTATAATAATATATGCTAGGGGGTACAACAAATGACAGATTATACAAAGACCTTAAAAGATACACACGTATCGATTGTTTTAACATCTAGAACGGTCTTAATGTACTGCTCAAATTCCTTATAGAAAACACGGAAAATAGTGTTTTTTTTATTAGTGAATATACATTTATGAATGTGAAATTTGATTATAAGCTAAGGAAACCGAGCAGCACATTCTCCCATAAACAAAAGTCATCAAGAATATTAATAATTGTAAACTATGAAAATCTTGCCATCATTTCTTTACATGTAGACCGTTCTAAAATAAATGCAAAACCGTTTCTGGATGCTCAACACAAAAAGTACAGTTCATGTTAATGTCTTTTTAAAAGTTTCTTCAGGTATTGATTCGCATGGTAATACTTCTGGATCATTCTGAAAGAGACCTCTTGGACCTTGTTAACAAGAAGGCATTTGTGTGGTAATAACCAGACTTCTTTCTAACAGATATTATTGACAAATGTATTCCAGTAAGTTTTTTATTTCACCTTTATATAACCAGGTAGACCAGCTGAGAACAAGTTCTCATTTACAACTGCGACCTGGCCAAGATAAAGCAAAGCAGTGCGACAAAAACAACAACACAGAGTTACACATAAACAAACGTACAGTCAATAACACAATAGAAAAATCTGTGTACCGTGCGTGCAAATGTAGAAGAGTATGGAGGTAAGGCAATAAATACGCCATAGAGGCAAAATAATTACAATTACAATTTAGCATTAACACTGGCGGGATAGATGTGCATATGATGATGATGATGGTGATGATGTGCAAGTAGAGATACTGGGGTGCAAAAGAGCAAGAGGGTAAGTAATAGTATGGGGATGAGGTAGTTGGGTGTGCTATTTACAGATTGGCTGTGTACAGGTACGGTGATTGGTAAGCTGCTCTAACAGCTGATAACATAAGGAATAGATACAATATCCCTTTGAAATAAGGCACGTATAGATCTGTTGTTCTGAGGGAGCAGGAGAGAAACATATTTCTCCTATTGGAGAGTCAACTGTACTAAGCGAGGGTAGGTCGCTTAGTACAGGTTCCACCTCTAAATAACATGAGCGTTGCAGATGGAATAGCATCAAAGACTATGGCGAACTCTCTATGTGTAACAGGGATATTGTAACGAGATAGAAATACCTCTTAATTGAGTAACAATCCTTCTGCATTAAAAAGTTGATTCACCAGCAGGATATGATCATTAAACCAGTTCTTAAAAAATAAATACTTGTTTCTATACAAAATATCCTTATTGTTCCAAATGAAATACATATGCAGGGACAAATCATGTTTATATATAAACAACCACGCTAAGAATATTAATTTTGTAGGAATCTTATCAATGTTATAGTTACAAAGTAACATAAAATTGAAGCCACCAAAGAAGAGAAGATATAATGAGGGATGAAATTCCTTAAGAATTCTTTAAGAAATGTTTAGCCCAATCTATCAGTATTATTCAAAGTAGGAACATCTAAAGAAATTGACACCACCATATTCATGTGTTCATAACGACAGATTTCCTAATATAATGTGTAGGATTTTTCCAGACAAAGTTGAAAAGCATCTGGTCAACCGCTTTACCTATTTTGTTGTCAAGATGTAGAGACTGGGCTGCATAAGTACGTCTGGAGATACCTTCAGCTTTAGAAAGAAATACTCAACCTTTCAAGAATAAGTCCCTCTGCAACCAATGGTTCAACTTCGTTAAGTTTTTTCCATAATAGGTATGAAATTGAATAAGATTCTTTCCTGTTGATCCTTAGACAGCGGTAATCCCAAGGTATGTTACTTCTTCCTTGACTGGAATATTGCATATAGAGGGTATCACACTGTCTTTAACAGCAAACAATTCACACTTATTGAGGTTTAGGCAAAGACCGGATGCTTTGGTAAAAATATTTATCACATCGAATGCTCTAGGAATCTGGTCAGCATCTTTCAAAAAAGGGTGGTCTCATCTGCAAGTTGACTGATGATAATATCTCTGTCAGCAATAGAGATCCCCTTTATGTTGCTGGATTTAACAAAAGTTGTAAGAAGTTGGATTGCAAGCAGTTAGTGACCATTTCTCCTTTGCCAAGATAATCCATCCACCTGACAGATGTAGCATATCAAGAAGCTGATTAAACAGAGTGGTCATTACACAGGTGCACCTTGTGTTGGGGACAACAAAAGGCCAAACTAAAATGTGCAGTTTTGTCACACAACAATGCCACAAGTTTTGAGGGAGGGTACAATTGGCATGCTGACTGCAGAAATGTCCAACAGATCAGTTGCCAGAGAATTGAACGTTAATTTCTCTACCATAAGCTGCCTCCAACGTCGTTTTACAGAATTTGGCAGTACATCCAACCGGCCTCAAATGGAACGACACATACTCAAAAATGTAGGTGTGTGTGTGCGCATGCGTACATGTGTACAAACCATGCGCACATAAGAGTATATGTCTTTCTGAGTGGGTATGTGTGTGTATGAGTAACCTCATGTGTATGTACAGCGCATATTCACATACACATTGTCTACATTTGGTTTTCTGTTGCTAGTCTTTGTCCTTCAAAATCCACCATCGGTCCCTCCCATACTGTACCCCACCCAAACCCTATAACTATGTCCCCAGCAAAGCCCACACTAACTGGGGCGCACATGTCAAACCTCAGGGGTTTGTTAACGTGTTAAGAGGAAGCCACAAACTGTTGCTTGAGAACATTCAATTCTGCACATCTAACCACAGTCCACACCCTTTCTTAGTAGGACCAAGACTGCCTCGACTAAAACATCGCTCATCTTAGATGCCTTAAAGAAACCACTTTCATTAGCGGTTAGTTTGGCCGGCAACATCTATGGGGTTATTGTGTGTAATGTGTCACATGAGAATGATGCTTAAAAAAATCTATTGTATTTTCCCATGTTAATCAAAAGGCATGACAGAGTTAAATCAACTTCTCGTGATATAAACACACCATATTTTCTTGTAGAAAGGGCCAGGAGGCTCACTTGTCATAGAGACGAGTAACTGTTGAATCAATCAGGTTAAATCCACCTGCAACTCACTCAAACAGGTCATGGCTAAACGGCTACTGTATAGGCCCGCTACGTTCAATGATGAATGGAGAAGCATTATCTGTATGTGTTTGAAAATGCTCATGACTAGATGTGATACATGCTCACAGATAGTTTCCATTAGTTACTAGAATACATGTAAACAGTGAGTCACCTCCTTGGTGTAGGATGATGATAGCGTTCACTAATACCTCTGGTGGGGACATCTGTGGTTTCTGATTACATTTGAACAGCATGGCATGAACAGGAAGCATTATGACAATGTGCACAAGAGCGTTGGCTGGTTGGTAGTGAAGAAATGAAATATTTTTTAAAGACGATATTATTGAAGAGGATATTATTATGCAGGCACTGCTTAATTGAAGTCTAATTGAGTAACATGCCGTTGTAGACCGCTCCGAGTTCATTTAAATACAAGATCCCCAAAGGCCCCAGTTGTAGTCACAGTAACAGTCATGTCATTATTGATGTAGGTTTTTGAAGTGCACCTTATTCTATTCTCAGAGCTATATGAACTTGCCTCCAGACAAGCTGAAGCTGTTGAGTCAGTATGACAATGACAAGAAGTGGGAGCTGATCTGTGATCAGGTAAGAACATTACGTCTTGTTGGGAGCCTTACATGGGGTGATGGGTTCATGCACTAGTACACAGTTCTACATGTTTGGGTAACGCCTTATTTCAACGGTCCGTAATAAACCATTTAATAATCATTACTCCCACATTTATAAGCCATTTACTAATCATAAGTAAAGTATGTTTGCAGTCCCAAATCTAAAGCGAGCACTAACCAATACCTAACCCTAACCATAAATGGTGTGTAATCTTTTTGTAAATGCCTTTATAAATGGTTTATTACCGACCGTTAAAATAAAGAGTAACCCATGATTGTATCTGAGATTAAGTGTTGTAAAAACACAGCATACGGACATAACCGTGAAGAAAAATACATGTGTATTGCTGTTGTCTGGTTGCCAATATGTAATGTAGGTTAGAGTGCAAAAAGGTCATATAGTCTTCTTGCAAAACACTACACCTCAGATGGGTTCCTGTGGTAAGCATGTTTCCCATCAGCAGGTTGGCATGGTAACAGAGTGGTTTGCGGTGCTCGTTGTGTTTGACTGTCTCATTTGTCTTCTTACTCACCCTCCTCCTCTCATCCCCTTCTCCTTCCTCCCTCCATTCTGTGTGGTCAGGAGCGGTTCCAAGTGAAGAACCCTCCCTCTACCTATCTGACCAAGATCAAGAGCTTCTATCAGGACCAAGGAGGAGTGACCCGCAGGGTGGGTGTACAGTCCCCCCCCCCCACACACACATTTATAGAGCTTCTAGTCTTTGTGCGTCTCCTTCATTCATAGAGTATGTATGGTTTTGGCCTATTTTAGTTCAAGAGGCGGGTCCAGGAGTCCACCCAGGTATTGAGAGAGCTGGAGATCTCCCTCCGCACTAATCATATTGGGTGAGTGACTGGACCAGGATTAGCCTCTGCCGAGTCCCCCAACAACCAGATGTTCTGGTTTTCAGGGGAAATGGAAAGAGAGCCTGTGATGCAACTTCTGCTTTTGGACTTTAATAAGGAGACACTCCATCTTAACTCCTCCTCCACATTTACTGGATTGGTTGAACAGTGCAGATGAGAAACTCCTCTGACAGTTTTTTTTCTTCTTCTTCTCATCAAGACCAGTATGTAGAGAATCTAGTTTCAGGTGTTTCTTTTACGCCTGCTATGTTCGCTTTGACCAGGACTGGTCCCACAGTTATCCCATCAGTCAGTATGACTGACTCAAGTGTCCTTAAAGTAGTATCATGTTCTAATTATCTTTCTCTCTATATAGCTGGGCCCAGGAGTTTCTGAATGAGGAGAACCAGGGTTTGGATGTATTGGTGGATTACCTGTCCTACGCCCAGTGTGACGCTTCGTGAGTATCCCTTGCAGCCACCCCTTCTGTCTTAACAGAATCCCGTACAATATCAATGAGACATACAGTAACAGTCAAAAGTTTGGACACCTACTCATTCAAGGGTTTTTCTTTATTTTTACCATTTTCTACATTGTAGAATAATAGTGAAGACATCACAACTATGAAATAACACTTATGGAATCATGTAGTAACCAAAAAAGTGTTAAACCAATCAAAATATATTTTATATTATTCAAAGTAACCACCCTTTAACTTGATGACAGCTTTGCAGACTATGGGCATTCTCTCAACCATCTTCACCAGGAATGCTTTTCCAACCGTCTTGAAGGAGTTCCCACATATGTATGCTGAGCACTTGTTGGCTGCTTTTCCTTCACTCTACGGTCCAACTCATCCCAAACCATCTCAATTGGGTTGAGGTCGGGTGATTGTGGAGGCCAGGTCATCTGATGCAGCACCATCACTCTCCTTTTTGGTCAAATAGCCCTTCCACAGCCTGGAGGTGTGTTGGATCATTGTCTTGTTGAAAAACAAATGATAGTCCCACTAAGCGCAAACCAGATGGGATGGCATATTGCTTCAGAATGCTGTGGTAGCCATGCTAGTCAAGTGTGCCTTGAATTCTAAATACATCACAGACAGTGTCACCAGCAAAGCACCCCCACACCATCACACCTCCTCCATGCTTCACGATGGGAACCACACATGCAGAGATCATCCTTTAACCTACTCTGTGTCTCACAATAATCTCATATTTGGACTCATCAGACCAAAGGACAGATTTCCACCGGTCTAATGTCCATTGCTCATGTTTCTTGGGCCAATCAACTCTCTTCTTCTTATTGGTGTCCTTTAGTAGTGGTTTCTTTGCAGCAATTCAACCATGAAGGCCTGATTCACTCAGTCTCCTCTGAACAGTTGATGTTGAGATGTGTCTGTTACTTGAACTCTGTGAAGCCTTTATTTGGGCTGCAATCTGAGGTGCAGATAACTCTAATGAACGTATCCTCTGCAGCAGAGGTAACTCTGGGTCTTCCTTTCCTGCGGCGGTCCACATGAGAGACAGTTTCATCATAGCACTTGATGGTTTTTGAGACTGCACTTGAAGAAACTTTCAAAGTTGTTGAAATGTTCCGCATTGACTGACCTTCATGTCTTAAAGTAATGCTGGAGCTGATCTTGCCATAATATGGACTTGGTCTTTTACCAAATAGGGCTATCTTCTGTATACCCCCCCTACCTTGTCACAACACAACTGATTGGCTCAAATGCATTAAGGAAAGAAAATCCACAAATGGACTTTTAACAAGGCACACCTGTTAATTGAAATGCATTTCAGGTGACTACCTCATGAAGCTGGTTGAGAGAATGCTAAGAGTGTGCAAAGTTGTCATCAAGGCAAAGGGTGTTCAACACTTGTTTGGTTACTACATGTTTCCATATGTGTTATTTCATAGTTTTGATGTCTTCACCATTATTCTGCAATGGAGAAAATAGTAGAAATGAAGAAAAACCCTTGAATGAGTAGGTGTATCGAAACATTTGACTTGTACTGTAGATTTAATGTTTGATTATGTATACGTGACTATATGTTTGTGTATTTGGGAATGTATCTATAGGTTTGACCTGGAGGGTGCTGAGAATGGGGGGGCACTGTCAGAGAGAGGGAAGCCAGCAGAGAGGTCCATGGAGGACCTGAATAAGAGTGCAGGAAGCTCCCCTACACACGGCATGACCAGAGCAGCCCGCGCCCTGACCGTACGGTAAGAACCATCAACCGTTATGAGACCCGAGTCTCACCCAGCAAGCCTTACAGACCACAGGATAAATATCACCAAAAATATTCTACTGAAAAGTGGAACCTTCTGACCAGTGACCACCATCTCCTCCATCCTCTCAATATCTCCTAAGCAGAATAACCTCTCTGGCCCAGAGTAGGAAAACTCAGAAGATCTCTCGATTGGCCAGTCAGAGGGACGACGTCCATGTGTGCATCATGTGTCTGCGTGCCATCATGAACTACCAGGTGTGTGTGTGTGTTGTGTGGTGTGTGGGCATGACTGTGACATGGAGTGTGAAATTGTGAAATTCCAATGCTGATTATCACTTTTTCAGTCGGGCTTCAACCAAGTTATGACTCACCCACGCTGCGTCAACGAGATCACTCTCAGTCTCAACAACAAGAACCCTAGGTATGAACACTTGTGTGTGTGATGATGTGTGAAGTGTGTGTGCATGCTTGTGCATGTGTGTGTGATGTGTGTGTGATGTGGTATTATATTCCTGGTCTCTACAGAACCAAAGCCCTGGTGTTGGAGCTGTTGGCTGCTGTGTGTCTTGTGAGGGGCGGTCATGACATCATTCTCACCGCCTTCGACAACCTCAAGGAGGTGAAGGGAAACTTAGCCACACTACAGCAGACTTTACTTTACCAATATGTACTGGATCATCTCACCTTAGCCTACTTATTTGTGTCTTCTCAGGACCAAGATTCTTCTCTTCTAAGTAATCTCACGACTGATACACGCCACAACCCTGTCTTAGTCTCACCAAGCACACTTAGAACTCTAAAACACACACTCACACGAAGACATCATGTTGTGAGTGCGCAACCAGTCCTCACCAAACTGAAGGGCCCCTTTAAATGACTGAAATGTAGTCTGAAAAATTCCACTGATGTCGATATAGACTTTCCACATTGGTGACCATCACGACTAATAAGAGATTTAATGTTGGATGTGCACAAAGCAGAAGTGGACGAATTTGATCAGCTTTCTATGAATACAAACACACACACACACACACACACGCGGGACCTAAACGTACACACTCCTGTATACATCTGTTGAAGTGCCTGACTGTGTTACTGAAACAAGGAACATCTTCCCCATGCCCTTTCACTCAGGTGAGCGGAGAGAAGAACCGTTTTGAGAAACTGATGGAGTACTTTAGCAACGATAACAGCAACATTGACTTCATGGTACGTGGACACACAACGGCTTTAAGTCTCCTGGCTGATGTGTTTGCATTTTACTCACAATGTAGTTCTGAAAGGTCAAAGATCAAATATGATGATCCCTCTCGTCAGGTGGCCTGCATGCAGTTCATAAACATTGTGGTGCATTCGGTGGAGAATATGAACTTCCGTGTGCACCTGCAATATGAGTTCACTCACCACGGACTGGACCAGTACCTAGAGGTAAACGCTCCATTTATCCGTCTCGTCTCATTGTTGGAAATGGAACCGTCACAACCGCAAAACCAACTCCTTCAAACTGAAATGAAACCGTCATGATAACGATGGTCGTGTGTGTGTGTGTGTGTGTCAGTCTCTGAAGCTGACGGAGAGTGAGAAGCTGCAGGTTCAGATTCAGGCCTACCTGGACAACGTGTTTGATGTGGGGGCTCTGCTGGAGGATGCAGAGAACAGGGGCGGGGTACTGGAGCATGTGGACGAACTGCAGGAGCACAACTCACAGGTCAGTGATACATAATGTACACACACAGTCTGATTCATTCAAATCACACGTCTAAAAAAGGCCAGCAATTACTCTATGACTCTGTCTGTGACCTCCGAATGTTGTGTTGGCATGTTGTGTCGTGTCGTGTTGTGTTGTGTCATGTGTTGTGCTGTGCTGTGTCGTGTCGTGTTTTTGTAGCTGAGTGCCAGGCTAGAGCAGATTGAGAGCCAGTCTGCAGAGAGGATGGCTGAACTGGAGAAACAGCTCCTCCAAGTCACCAAGGAGGCAGAGCTGCTCAAGGTCTGCACTGTACAATGAACTGTGGACTGTTTACAATATAGTGTATCAGACAGAAAGGTATGTGTGTGATTGTGTGATGATAACTTTTCCTTGCCTTTGTGTGTGTGTGTGCGACTGACAGGAGAGCCTGCGGGACTCCTGTTCCCAGGTCAGTTCTCTGCAGCAAAGAGAGAGGGAAAGGGAGATGAGCCAGGAGAGGGAGCGGGACAGAGAGCGTCTAAGCCAGCCCTCCTCTGAGCTAGAACTCAAGGTGCAGGAGCTGCAGGAGCGAGGGCTGATCCGCCTGGGACGCACCCCCTCTGGGGCCCTAGACCTCCAGGTGGTGCCTGTCACCATCATCGAGTATGCACCCGCCCCAGCCTCTGAGCCCCGGCTCAGCTCCACGGGACCCACTGCCCCGGGCCCAGACGTCCCCGATGCCACTCCCTCCTCAGCCATCTCTGCTGTCCCCCCTCCTCCTCCCCCCCCGCCCCCTGGGCCTGGTGGACCTGCTCCCCCACCCCCTCCACCTCCTCCTCCTCCCCCGCCTGGCTCCGGTGGCCCACCTCCCCCTCCTCCTCCCCCTCCTCCCGGGGGAGGTCCGCCCCCACCTCCTCGTCCACCCGGCGCAGGACCTCCTCCCCCACCCGGAGGCCCACCTTCTGGAGACAGCCAAGCCGGTAAGGTGACTCTTAACTGCTTCCATTGGAGATGTACATGTAACTGCCAAAATAAAGGAAACACCAACATAAAGTGTCTTAATAGAGCCATAACTAGCTTCAATGCACCTTGGTATAGATTCTACAAGTGTCTGGAACTCTATTGGAGGGATGCGACACCATTCTTCCACGAGAAATTCCATAATTTTGTTGATGATGGTGGAAAATGCTGTCTTAGGAACCACTACAAAATCTCCCATAAGTGTTCAATTGGGTTGAGATGTGGTGACTGAAAAGCCATGGCATATTATTTGCATTGTTCATCAAACCATTCAGTGACCATTCGCGCCCTGTGGATAGGGGCATTGTCATTGTATGGGGGCATAGCAATGGGAGCCAAAATAATGGCCTGCCCATCATTTCTATACATGACCCTAAGCATAATATGAAGTTAATTGCTTAATTCACTCAGGAACCACACCTGTGTGGAAGCACCTGCTTTCAATATACTTTGTATCTTAAGTGTTTCCATTATTCTGGCAGTTACATGTGTATATCAGTGGAGGCTGCCGAGGGGAGGACGGCTCATGATAATGGCTGGAACGGAGCGAATGGAATGGCATCAAACATGTGGAAACCATGTGCTTGATGTATTTGATACCATTTCACCTATTCCGCTCCAGTAGCGGTCTACAGCAGAGATTAGAAGATGAGATGGGAGATCATGAAAGTAGAGGAGAGATTAAAGAGATTAGGGTGTGAGAGGTCAAATAGGAGAGAGCTCTATGCTAATCAGATTGTCAGTCAATCTGATGAATTTGTATACGTCCAATTTGCTGAAGGGTGAAATGAGTGCACTGGCGATTGACAACTGTGATTGATCCTCTCTCCTACTCTCGCTCTCTTTCTCTCAGGAGGTAAAAGCAGGAAACCCATCCAGACTAAGTTCCGGATGCCTTTGCTCAACTGGCAGGCACTGAAGCCCAACCAGGTGACTGGCACGGTCTTCCACGAGTTGGACGACGAGCAGGTCTTAGGGGTAAGACCAAACCTCCACACAGATACTAGTGCTGACTGAACTCTACTCTTCCATTCTCCCTTCTCTCACCTTCCCTCTGACCCCCTCTTTCCTCTCCTCCCCTCTTCCTCTGACCCTCTTTTTACTCATCTCTCTCTCTCTTTATATCTCTTCCTCCTCTCCCTCCCCTCCCCCTTCCTCCCTCTCTAACCATCTCTATGCGTGTTGTGTCAGGAGCTGAATATGGAGGCGTTTGAGGAGCAGTTTAAGACCAAGGCCCAGGGTCCTCCAGCAGCTCTGTCCACTCTTAAGGTCAAGGTGGCCCAGAAGGCCCCCAGCAAGGTCAACCTGATCGAGGGCAACAAGGCCAAGAACCTGGCCATCACGCTACGCAAGGGAGGCAGGAGCCCCGCAGACATCTGCACAGCTATAGAGACGTATGGAACTATATCTGCTCCTATTCTGTTCCTTTCCTTAGTAAACATATTTTTCTCTCACTCATTTAATTTCTTTATGCCTTTTTTGTTCTCGTTAATCCCTTCATTCTCTTTCTCCTCATCCCACCTTCCCCTAACACTCTTCTTTTGTCCCTTCCTTAGTATTTTACTTCTCTCCCTCCCTCCTCCTCCTCTCTAGGTATGACCAGCAGGCGTTGGGGCTGGACTTCCTGGAGCTGCTGGAGAGGTTTGTCCCATCAGACTACGAGCTGAAGCTCCTCCAGAACTACGAGAAGGAGGGCCGTCCGCTGGATGATCTGGCAGAGGAGGACCGCTTCATGATGCGCTTTGGGAAGATCCCCCGTCTGGCCCAGCGAATCAGCACCCTCACCTTCATGGGCAACTTCCCTGAGAGCGTCAAACGTCTGCAGCCGGTGAGTCGGTTGCTCAGGACAGACAATAAAATTGCATATGTACGACAATGACTTTCTTCAGAATCTGGTACAATTGTCATTCATAATCTCACCTACAGCAACTGGACTCCATGATCGCAGCATCCATGTCCATTAAGTCCTCGGCCAAGCTGAAGAAGATGTTAGAGGTGAGTGGAGGGCATCCCTGTCCGTCACTGCTAACCTCCAATCAGAGAGCCTCTTTAAACAGGCCTGCACTGTCTATGTAACACATTCTGCATCTGGCTCCTCCTCTCCAGATCATCCTAGCCTTTGGGAACTACATGAACAGCAGTAAGAGGGGTGCAGCCTATGGGTTCCGCCTGCAGAGTCTTGACCTGGTGAGTACCCCTCTGCTCTTGAGGCAAAATTGTGAGAACCATCACTAAGGTAGAGATTAACTGGCTGAAATAGTATGGCTTAAACTCTATAGCGATAAATAAGTCGCTATTAGCTAAAGCAAGGTTTTGGGCTGTTGTGGGCGCTGTGGTATCTTGATAGGCAGGCCAGTCCATCTTTGGGAGATGACTCCATCTGTGCCTCTCTTTGCCTCTGTCCTGTCAGCTGCTGGACACCAAGTCTACAGACCGCTCCCAGACCCTGCTACACTTCATCTCCAGCATCGTCCAGGAGAAATACCCTGAACTCAACAACTTCCACACTGAGCTGCAATTTGTGGACAAGGCTGGCCTAGGTGCGGGAACGCAATCAACGGTTGCACACACACACACACACACACACACACACACACACACACACACACACACACACACACACACACACACACACACACACACACACACACACACACGCAGCTTGGAAAAAATGCAGCCCTTCATAGTGAGAATAACTGACGCCCTGTTTCTCTCCTGTGTTTGTGTGTTTCAGTGTCTCTGGACAGTATTCTTCAGGATATCCGCTCTCTGGAGAGGGGAATGGAAGTGACCAAGAAGGAGTTCCTGGTGCAGGAAGACAACACAGTGCTGAAGGACTTTGTCAAGACAAACAGTGAATTACTGGACTCATTACTCAAAGACAGCAAGACCGCTCAGGTTGGGATCACATAACATTTGAACTTAATAGACACCTCCAACACACATAATTCCACAGAAGATGTTCAATGCATATTTTAGTGTGAGCGTCATCTCTCCTCCTCTTCCTCTCTCACCTCCTCCACTAGGAGGCGTATGGCTCGGTGGTGGAGTATTTTGGAGAGAACCCCAAGACCACACAACCCTCCATGTTTTTCCCTCCGTTTGTCCGCTTCATGAAGGCCTATAAGGTGAGGTGGTGCCCCCGTATTGGGAACGGATTAATTAAATAGCTCATTACGTTTAACTTGTGTCTATCGCGCCTGCATTTTGTATTGATATGCATGTTTGTTAAAGGGGCAGTGCAGTCAAATGTGATGTCCCTGTTTTACATATATTTTCCACACTATGGTATGAATAATATTGTGAAAATGATATCAATGCACTTTTAGTGTATTATCTGTTTGGCTGGGTGTGGTGGGGTTTTTGGACCACCTGGTAAGTTAATAGACCAATAACAAAGAACGTTTGCCCTCCTCTCTGCCAATAACAGATCGTTTTCATGTTACACATTCCTCCTATTAGGCTCCGCCAATTAGGGCCCTCTTTCAGACCACGTCTAGACAGTGACAGTCTAAAGTCTAGACAAAATTCTTGCTTGAGATATAGCATTGAGCTAAGAAGTCATTTGTTTGTTTTCAATTCAAATGGTAAAATAATCACAGTAAGGTGCCGAATTGTTGCTCAGAAATGATTTGATATTGAGATTAAATGGCTGCGTCGAACCTCTAATGACCTGTTTTTGTGTGTGTGTCCCACACAGCAAGCAGAGAAGGATAATGAACAGAAGAAGAGACTGGAGGCCCAGAGCAGTGAGAACCAAGCAGAGTCTCCCTCCCCTAGAAAGAAAGAGGCTGCAGGACACAAGGTAGGACAACAGACTATAGACCCATACCAACTCAATCCACCACAGTCTCTACATTCCATGCAGCCAGTTATAAAAGGAGGTGGAGTACTGTCGTTTTGTAGCTTCCCCTTATGACTGATCGACCAGTGACTAGTCATTCTAGTGTGGTCCATACTACATATGCCAGTGTGTCAGCTTTACCCTTTGACCCCTGCCAGTCTCCCATGATGCCCAAGATGGACCTGATAGCGGAGCTGAAGAAGAGGCAGGTGAAGCCTCAGGTGAAGGATGGGGCCCTGGAGGACATCATCACAGGTATGACAAACCACTATGGGTAGAATACATTATGCACTATAGTCTTACATTGTAGTTCTATATGATCTATAAAACAGAGTTCAGAACGCGTAGAGTCAATGCCATAAACACATTATAAGTGGGCTACAAGGCACTATATAAATACATGAATGCTTCATATGGATGTAAATCATGAAGCGTTACCACACTTTTCCCCCGGTACATTCGGAGATCGATATCCCTTGCTAAGTCCCAGTGGTTGTGTCTATGTGCTTTGTCCCAGACCTGAGGAACTCACCGTTCAGAGCAACAGATGGACGGAGACCAGCACAGCGTCAAGACACCTGAACAACCCCAGCTCCACTGAGATGGCTGTACACACTCAATGTCAAAGTGTATGCATACACAGAACACAAATACATACCTGTACTGTACTGTACATACACAATACACCTACATTAGTACAGACGATTATATGGCCTTTTGCCTATCAATACACATTTAAACAACAGTATGAATTGACTCTGTAAATAGAACAGAGTTTAAGCTATACGTCATGAGCAATTGTGTAACATAGAAATACATTGATGCGTTTTTATCCATTTAGCTTTTTAAAATAACTTTGAATTTTTTGTTTCCGTTCATCTTTTAATGAGCACATTTTTTTTAAATTAAAAAAACAAGTTTCACATTGCTGTATCACTCCAAATTCATGACTCAAGTACTTGCTTACCCCAGAGTGGGTCCGTGACCTGCCAAGCCATTAGAAAGTCTATGTGCCCTGTAATCATAGTGTTCACGTTATGCCTGTACATGAGACATCCTCCTAGCCCCAGGGAAGATGAACGGAGAGCCTTCCATACCCAGTTAACAATACTACAATGACCCATCCGAGGGCCGCCGCTGGACCTGTCGCAGGGCATAGAGAAGATCAACTTACTGTCTACGATAAAGCGAAACCCGGACTCCGACTGTACAAGAGAGCTGCACTTTATTAGACACACAACCACAGCAAGTATGTACAAAAGGAAGCAGGTTCAACTGCCGGTCTTCTCACAGAAAGGAAAAAAAACCAACACATTTCTCACAGAATATCATGGCATCCACACTGATAAATGAGAATGTCCAGTATCAGTAGGTATTTATATTTATATAGATCTATTTTTTGTTGTTGTATTGTTCATTATGTCACACTACTCTACAAGTGGGAGATCAAAATTGGTGGTGTTTTCTGGTGAAGGTGCGTTGAAGCGTTCCGGATCGTTCTGGATGGTTGGGAACACTCCTCACTCTTAGCCATCATCACCGTTGCATCACTGAACACAGTAAGACTGAACATGCCTGTGTCACAGAAAGATCCAAAGTAAAAAAAGGTCTGGCTCTCTACTGTTGTAAACCTTAGAAAAAGAGTTGTACCACTTCCATCTCGCTCTGTTTTTTAAGAAAACATGTAGACAACAACTGCACCGTGCGATTGCTTGACAATATTTCATGCATTGTTTTATAATATACCTTTGTGTCCATCTTTGAATTAATAAATCATTATTTTGGACATAATATTTTGTTGCACTTTCTAGGAATTACTCCGTCTATTTACATAATCGTTTTGTCTTGTTATCTTCTCGATGCCAAGATTTTGGAACATCCACACATTCATGTCAGAACCTCATACAGTACTGTACACACCACAGACAGCAGGTCAAATAATGCACATATGTCTCTTTCATTTATTAAAAACAGAACCAAACACGTCTCAATAGACAAAGATTATGATGACGAAGAAAAAGCTAACGCTCCATATCGATCCGCGTTACGGGCTCTTGGTTTGTCATTGACTTGTTCAATGCTGAGATCCTTCTCCGTTAATAACTCTGGGCCATACAGATGTAATTACCATCCTATCGTACCACCAGTAGAGGAGTTTCTAGTATGGGCTATTCATTTTAGTGGGATGCCTTCAGGAGGAACAGACAACCCCTCTCTTGTGAACAGTCCTTTCACGGTAGATCAATACAACCAATCAGAGCAGCAAGGTCATGTTGCATCATCATAGAAATGCCCACTTCACAGTGTTGTCTCTCATCTCTCTCTCTCTCGCTGATTCCCACCAGACTTCTCTCTAACATCACTGGAATCAGCCATGGGTGAAGTACACATCAGTCAGGCATTAGGAGCGCTATGTAATACAAAGACTAGGACAGAGACTAGAAGAGGACTAAGTAAACCAACAGAAGTTCCAAAGAAAAGGCACGCCTCTAAGAACAGGTCTAGAAACAGCTCCCCTTACCTCAAAATGAATGTTAGCTAGTGGAGGCCTGGAAGCAGACTCAGGGGCAACCTCTCCCTAAACATACCAGTAGTATGGGCCAGCAGGCCAACAAAAGAGGAAACTCACTGACTAACTGTTAAAAATAGTGCTAATAAAAAGATCCCAGAATAATTAAAAATGAGCTCCACTGTATATTACATACCTGTCCTGTCTTCTATAGAGATAAATATTTTCAAATCAATATAAAAATGTTCTGCTTATGAATAAATAATTTGCTAATGTGAAATACATTATCTCTCTCGAAGAATTGAAAAGGAAAGTCTGTACAAAATGCCTACTCATATAAATCCCCAAAAGAGGATGATTTAAATTGTACATTATAATAATTTAATCCAGACCTATGTGTCATACTTTCTTCACAATTATATTAATATCATACACAAACATCTTCACGAAGATATATTCATATACATATGATTATTTTTTCATTTTCATTTCAAGTTTGCAATGAACTCTCTCTCTGATTGCCAGGGGCTTTCACTACGAGTGTCTCCACACTCTCCACCCTCCCTTCCTCATCCCCACTACCAATAAACCCCTCCAAGACTCAGCTATATTGAAATCTACTGTCCAATAACACTCGTGCTATGGTGACTCAAAAAAGCACTGTCACGCAGTCTTGGGGTTCTCATCTTGGACTTTCCTGTGTAAAAGCAGCGAAGTGTGAATACCTCCCTCCCTTCCTCCCCATCACCCTGCCAGACGCAAAAGCAGTGCTGGGAGTTATGGATTTGAGTGTGGAGCTGAACGAGTAAGTACATATGTTTCATTTGGCTTCACTTTATAGAACCTAGGGCTAGAGGCCTGCATTGCTACAGTGCAGCCAGTGTGAGGATTAATTAACTTGCTGTGCCGTGAGCTTGCCGTTGTCTCGCTGACAGAACAGAGGGTGTGCTTATTGCAATGCCACGGCCACATTCTGACACACTATGCTGTGTGTGTGTGTGTGTGTGTGTGTGTGTGTGTGTGTGTGTGTGTGTGTGTGTGTGTGTGTGTGTGTGTGTGCGCACGTGCCAATATGTACCCCTTTGTTCTGATCTTTACAGCAATGTGTTGTCGGAGCCACTGATGAACAGTATCTTTGGTGGGTCTCCAATGAAACCAAAGTTCCAGAGGGTTCCAGCAGATAGGTCCACTCTGTGCTCTCATGGGGAAATTGCGACATCGATCATTTTGTGCAATTAGAACAGCACCATGGCAGTCAGACATCAGGTCCAGAGGGAACCTCTTCCAAGAAGGCTTTGATTCATAGACACATCTCCCCCAAAGGACAGCACAGAAAGCAAGTTGCAAAAAATAAAAGCCTTCTTAAACTCAAAAGGGTGTCAAACAGTGACGTCCAGATAAACCTGTCTAACCAGCCCTTTTACACCAAATTAACTCAGTAGATAAGAGTTAAAGCACTTTGTTATTACACTAGCCTTCAAACATGAAAACCAATCTCCCCACCTCAAGCTCTCTGCACTTGACACCGGCCTCTTTCACAAGCAATTGTTTTCATCTCAATGCCACAATTTCTTTTTATTTCACGCACTTGTCTACCGAACAATTGAAGAATGAACTAGGGCTACACACGGCCCTAACCCCCTAGGTCGCCTTGGTGACGCATCACAGAAGAAAGAGAGCTCCAGAGTGTTTGCTGGCGTAAGATTAACAGCAGGGAAACCATCGACACGTCTTTGATGAAAGTGTGTGTTTCTATCCTTATAACACTTCCAAGCTCTTAAGTCAGCTGTGAGGAATGGACCCAGTGATCTGCGTAATAAGCACTCCGGTTTAAGGTGCCGTCGGTACATGAACCAAATTATTCTCCATAACATATATCACAGAACAAAAGCAGCCATTTCCAGTGGCAACCTTACCAACAGCTGTGGGCTAAGCCCGATTCTGTGTCGGGGGAGGTCCAGATAAACTCATTGCGTGTTTTATGTAGAGCAAATATTGAAAATACACACAGGCCAAAATGAAAGTCATTGTGCAACATGTCTTGTAAATAATCAGCTAAACAATAATTAGCTTGTCCACAACTCTGGTCCTTTCAACAGTGGCCCTCGTTTCTCTCTCTCGAACATTCTGTTCCTTTTAACCATTCAAATTGATTACTACCTAAAGGACGGCATTATCAAACCGGTGTGGGTTAATTCATGACCAGTGGTTCCACAGTCATGAAATCAAGAAATGGGCAATCTAGTCAACAGTTCTGACTTAAAACAACTGGAGGCTGTGCTTTTCATGAACAGTTTGGTGGATCTCCGTCTCACCGGCGTGTCGGAGACCGTGCGTGCATCTAACTGCTGTATGCCGGTGCCTGGTCACGTGTGTGTTGAGTTAAGAGTGTAATCACTGCAGTAGGGAACGCCAGTCCAAGGCAAAACCCGTCCGCTGTGGATACGTCCTGATTGTCATACAACATTCATGTCTACACATTCTACAGTCCTCAACGATCAATTTCACTGTTTAAATATATTTGTGTTTTTCTTTTTTTCCCCCTTCTTCATGTACCAGCTCAGTCGTTAAATAACTGATCTACTGTAACATCACATTACTGTTCCTATAATGTGCTATTGTGGGCGATACAATTGTGCGCAGACTCTCAAACCAGAGGACCTCAACAAAAGCAGCTCCCTGGCCTTTTCTTCCATTGCCAAACTGCTGTGTTAATAGTGGGGCCATAGAGAACGAGGGTAAGAACGGAATCAGATGCCGGAGAGAAGCAGCCTTAAGCCACTCCAGGGATTTAGCATTAGATACACAGTGGAATGTACAGTCACATTGAATGGGAGCCGTTTCATTCATGTAAACTCTTTACAAAACAGGGAGAACTATAGCACCAGTTTCGACTTCTACACAGGCGATGCAATAAGTCTGAAATAAAGAAACTAACAAACAGAAAACGGTCTCAGAATGGAAACCACCACCTTGGTTTAGCTTTGTTTTTCTCTACAGATTCACATTGTGCCAGGTGCTGGAATACGACTGCTATAGCTCTGAACACACACGACTACTGTACTGTACTCGTTGATTATTGCAACACTACTCTGTATAATATAAGTCACAGTCTAGATATCACATCTACTCCACTTAGGTTCCATCCAGTAAGATTTGGCAAATGGTGTGATGACAAACTGAGAGTTCATAAAGTACTGGCACTGTTTTTCTGTCCACCCAGACCAGATCAGACCGGACCAGACCAGATCAGACCGGACCAGACCAGACTAGGCAGTGGGAGGGAAAGGAGGCCGAGGCCCATCTTTGAGCTCGTTCTCTGGGGGTCTTGGGAACAGTTAGTACTACTGAGTGGGAGAGCCAGAGAGGAACCACCATCAACTCTTGTACTGTATAATTATAGATATGTGAAGATTCTGGCTGCTGGACTGAGACCAAGGGCAGCAAAGTGACACTCAGAAAGTCAACTCTGGGGAACTCCCCACTGATATGTGTTGCTGCATATAACTCTTGGCATTGAGGGCAGGGCTAGTGTGCTTGTTTTCCTCTTCATTTTTGGCATGTGATGGTGCTTTGATTGTGCTCCTGCTCTTCCTCCTCCTCCCATCCCATCCTCTTGTACTTCACTGTGAGTTGCTAGGGGAGACAGGCTTGAGCAGGGTCTTGCTGCCACGATCCTTGTAGCTGTTGGAGCCGGAGTGCTGCAGGCTGCGGCCGCTGGGCTTGAGCCCCACGGAGGAGAGGTTGAGGGAGGTCAGGGCGGTCGGGGAGGAGGGCGAGGAGGAGGTGGTGGAGGTGGGGGAGGTGGAGGAAGAGGAGGTGGTGGTGGTGGGGGAGTTGGAGGAGCGGCCGTTGGGCAGGGGCAGGGAGGAGGCGCGCTGCTGCTCGCGGAGGAGGCGGTGTTGGCGGAAGGTGGAGGAGAGGAGCAGGGCCTCGGCGCTCAGGCTGGAGGCTGACAGGCTGGAGGCTGACAGGCTGGCCAGCAGGCCTTTGGCCTGGCTGGAGGAGGCTGTCAGGGAAGACAGCGCCCCCTCCTGGGGATACTTCCTCAGACCCGGGGCAAACACAGTCGAGGCCGAACTGGAGGAGGACAGGCGGCCGGAGAAACTGTCAGCTTTGGTGCCTGACAGGAGGGGCTCAATACTGCTGCTGCTGTTCCCATGGGCCTACGGGTCAGACCCAGGGACAGACCAGGAACAGGAGGAACAGGAGGAGGAACATGGAGAATTGGGGAAAATTGTAAATGTTTCAGGGGGAAAAAGAGAAACGAAAACAGAGTACAGTCCTTTAGTTGGTAGTGGTCCCTGACAGCACCCTTCCATTCACACAGACATGCACACACACAAACATACAGAACACACACACAAACACACCAAGGGGAGAGTGGTAGATATCTTGTGCATTGTGGGTTCAATGTAGGACATGAGAGGGTACAGGAGTCAGAGATGGCTAATACCCATGTTAAGCCAACAGAGGGGAGGGGAGCTTAAGGGTATGGACTAGGAGTAGCAGGGGATGGGGGGTCAGATGCAGCTCTGTAGTCAGGTGGTTGGTGCTGAGGAGGAGTCTGGAGAGGACAGGCACGGGGCACAGGCTGGTCCCTCACTCACTGTGCAGGGTCAGAGGTCACAGAGGCGCAGGTGGAGGGGTGGGCCGGGTGGTACAGGATGGCCCAGGAGGATCACACAGGTGACAGGGTGGTGGGTGAGGTGGTGGTGGCACCCCAGGAACAGGTGGTGTAGAGAGGCACAGGCAGGGTGGGGTGAGGGAGGAGGGGTGAGAGGTGGGGTGTGAGGGAGGAGGGGTGAGATGAGAACAAGAGACAAACACAGGAAATTCAGGTTAGTATCAGCTGATGTTGATGCTAGCCAAGAGCGCCAAATACACAGAATGAGACATTACATCTTTTTTTTGTATTATGATACCAACAGTCTGAAGTGAAAATGTAACAGAAGTGTACAGGGGTTACACTGCTGTTGTCCGTTACGGTTTTGACCGTTTTTTTAATGGACGTCCGAGTCATTAAAAATGCAAAACACATTAAATGAACAGCATCACGCATATTCCCCTTTGTGTGATGCTGGAGTACACCAGTAGATGGCGCTGTGATGGCAGTGAGACATTGTGGTAGCGCTGTACACATTGTACAGTACAGGGGGTGTATTCTCTGTAAATGCAGTCTGCCAGCATTCAGTCTCTCTCACAGAGGATGGCTGGAGGCGAGTGGCAGTGCCAGGGCATGGGCACAAGACAGGCAGTGCCAAACGCTAACAGAGCTATGCCAGAGCACGGGTGTGTGAGGGTCCCCTACTCTGTGATCAGTCCTACATCAGTGCCACTGGCTGATGACACCTGTCTAGACATCTGTGCTTGGCTGGGGGATGAGAGGAAGAGGAAGAGTCTGATGTGACTATCCCAACTCTGTATCATCAGTCAGACAGACACTGGGAGAGAGCAATAACTCTGCATACCAGGTTTTATACCGAAGGTCATCGTTTATTTCGAGGTGACTTTGATTAAATCCAGGATAGCAAATCATTTGCTTTCGAATAACTCTCGTACATTAGATATGTCAAAAGTTATCTTCTACAATGTTCCGACTAAAGGAGGTTTCTACTCTGCCCTGCATGTTGAGTGGTTGGAGGGTGTTAGTGTTTAGACAGAGGGGATTCGGTCTGTGGTTGGTTGGACAGCAGGTGCGTGTTGTGTGGCCTGTGAGGCTTTAACCTGCTGTGTTGGCTGGTGCTGCAGTAACTCTGGCGCTGCTGTCTTCCCCGAGGGAGAGGGGCTGTTCCTTCTGCCTGAGGACACAATCTCTCTCAAGCCTGGCCACCACAACATTTATTCCGCTCTGTTAGTGCAGTAAGATAGCCTCCTCTCATCTCCGGAAGCTCAGAGCTGCCTGCCAAAAGACTGTGTCGTGGGACTCGCCTTTACCGCCCCCTGCTTGACTAGCCTGCTTCCCAGCCAGAAGTAATAAGAAGCGAAATGGGAAATGGAAATCGAGGATTGTGGTATGAAAATGATTCACATTGTCATGTCTTCCTTGATCTGCGCCAAAGGCCGACGGAGCGAAATGGTGGCTTTGAACTGTCTGTTCTTATAACAGCTCAGTGATTTAAAAAAAATCCTCTCGCGCCTGGAACGCTCTGACGTCTCCTGGTACTGTAGCAGTGCCTAACAACAAGTGCAGGCAAAACTGCACTGAGTATCATCTCACAATGCACCGTTCGATCTCCCACACACACAGACATACAGATAACACACAGACATACAGATAACACACAGACATACAGATAACACACAGTACAGACAGATAACACACAGTACAGACAGATAACACAAATATGAAAACTTTCGCACCACCGATAACGTCAATTCATAACACCACTGAGGACATAAGCAGAAAAGAGACAAACAGAGAAAAGATAGGAAGATGAAAGGAAAGAGTGATGACCAGAGAGAGAGGAGGTCAGTGTAGGAGTTTGGGGTGAGGGGTCATCTCTGGGGAGGGGAGAAGAGATCTCTTCACCTTCAGCTGTGGCTCCAGTAGAGAGGACACCCATGGTGGGCATGTCTGGGTGGGTGTCAGTCAAAACAACTGCATCAGTAGGGAGTGGGGTTACTAACTTACAACTCTATGGGAGGGGGACAACTAACTTACAACTCTATAGGAGTGGGGCTACTAACTTACAACTCTATGGGAGGGGGACAACTAACTTACAACTCTATGGGAGGGGGACAACTAACTTACAACTCTATGGGAGGGGGACAACTAACTTACAACTCTATGGGAGGGGGACAACTAGCTTACAACTCTATGGGAGGGGGACAACTAACTTACAACTCTATGGGAGGGGGACAACTAACTTACAACTCTATGGGAGGGGGACAACTAACTTACAACTCTATAGGAGTGGGGAAACTAACTTAGAACTCTATAGGAGTGGGGAAACTAACTTACAACTCTATGGGAGGGGGACAACTAACTTACAACTCTATGGGAGGGGGACAACTAACTTACAACTCTATAGGAGTGGGGAAACTAACTTACAACTCTATGGGAGGGGGACAACTAACTTACAACTCTATAGGAGCGGGGAAACTAACTTACAACTCTATGGGAGGGGGACAACTAACTTACAACTCTATGAGAGTGGGGAAACTAACTTACAACTCTATAGGAGTGGGGAAACTAACTTACAACTCTATAGGAGTAGGGAAACTTACTTACAACTCTATAGGAGTGGGGTTACTAACTTACAACTCTATAGGAGTGGGGAAACTAACTTACAACTCTATAGGAGTGGGGAAACTAACTTACAACTCTATAGGAGTGGGGAAACTAACTTACAATTCTATAGGAGTGGGGAAACTAACTTACAACTCTATGGGAGGGGGACAACTAACGTACAACTCTATAGGAGTGGGGAAACTAACTTACAACTGTATAGGAGTGGGGAAACTAACTTACAACTCTATAGGAGTGGGGCTACTAACTTACAACTCTATAGGAGTGGGGCTACTAACTTACAACTCTATGAGAGTGGGGAAACTAACTTACAACTCTATAGGAGTGGGGAAACTAACTTACAACTCTATAGGAGTGGGGAAACTAACTTACAACTCTATAGGAGTAGGGAAACTTACTTACAACTCTATAGGAGTGGGGTTACTAACTTACAACTCTATAGGAGTGGGGAAACTAACTTACAACTCTATAGGAGTGGGGAAACTAACTTACAACTCTATAGGAGTGGGGAAACTAACTTACAACTCTATCGGAGAGGGGAAACTAACTTACAACTCTATAGGAGTGGGGAAACTAACTTACAACTCTATAGGAGCGGGGAAACTAACTTACAACTCTATAGGAGTGGGGTTACTAACTTACAACTCTATAGGAGTGGGGCTACTAACTTACAACTCTATAGGAGTGGGGAAACTATCTTACAACTCTATGGGAGCGGGGAAACTAACTTACAACTCTATGGGAGGGGGACAACTAACTTACAACTCTATAGGAGCGGGGAAACTAACTTACAACTCTATGGGAGGGGGACAACTAACTTACAACTCTATGAGAGTGGGGAAACTAACTTACAACACTATAGGAGTGGGGAAACTAACTTACAACTCTATAGGAGTAGGGAAACTTACTTACAACTCTATAGGAGTGGGGTTACTAACTTACAACTCTATAGGAGTGGGGAAACTAACTTACAACTCTATAGGAGTGGGGAAACTAACTTACAACTCTATAGGAGTGGGGAAACTAACTTACAATTCTATAGGAGTGGGGAAACTAACTTACAACTCTATGGGAGGGGGACAACTAACGTACAACTCTATAGGAGTGGGGAAACTAACTTACAACTGTATAGGAGTGGGGAAACTAACTTACAACTCTATAGGAGTGGGGAAACTAACTTACAACTCTATAGGAGTGGGGCTACTAACTTACAACTCTATAGGAGTGGGGCTACTAACTTACAACTCTATGAGAGTGGGGAAACTAACTTACAACTCTATAGGAGTGGGGAAACTAACTTACAACTCTATAGGAGTGGGGAAACTATCTTACAACTCTATGGGAGCGGGGAAACTTACTTACAACTCTATAGGAGTGGGGTTACTAACTTACAACTCTATAGGAGTGGGGAAACTAACTTACAACTCTATAGGAGTGGGGAAACTAACTTACAACTCTATAGGAGTGGGGAAACTAACTTACAACTCTATCGGAGAGGGGAAACTAACTTACAACTCTATAGGAGTGGGGAAACTAACTTACAACTCTATAGGAGCGGGGAAACTAACTTACAACTCTATAGGAGTGGGGTTACTAACTTACAACTCTATAGGAGTGGGGCTACTAACTTACAACTCTATAGGAGTGGGGAAACTATCTTACAACTCTATGGGAGCGGGGAAACTAACTTACAACTCTATGGGAGCGGGGAAACTAACTTACAACTCTATAGGAGTGGGGAAACTAACTTACAACTCTATGGGAGCAGGGAAACTAACTTACAACTCTATGGGAGTGGGGAAACTAACTTACAACTCTATAGGAGTGGGGAAACTAACTTACAACTCTATAGGAGTGGGGAAACTAACTTACAACTCTATAGGAGTGGGGCTACTAACTTACAACTCTATAGGAGTGGGGAAACTAACTTACAACTCTATGGGAGCGGGGAAACTAACTTACAACTCTATGGGAGCGGGGAAACTAACTTACAACTCTATGGGAGTGTTGAAAGTAGGGGGGGGCACCTTAAAGCTCTACGGGTCAATTAAAATGGTGGATGGATGGGCATCTGACAGTGTTGAGGTGGGGTAATGAGAGAAGACAGACATCCATTGCATGTTATGCCAATACAAACAGTCTGCTGTCAGTCATTGAGTAGTGGGGAGATTGACTTCCTCGACTGAAGTCATATGTTGACTCAAAATGCTCTGAAATGGGTTTAGTAATGTCTTTGTTACTGTTGTTGTTGGCGCTATCTTAACTTATGTCTTGGTGCCGACTCTGAGAGAGATTGTTTTGAACATCTTTCCTTCTTTGGGCGAGGGGATACTGTTTTCACACAGCCTGTTTTCAATGTAATTATTTGCAACAGTCTGTGGACAAAGGGAGCACGCTGAGATCCTGTGTCCTCATACTGAAATAATGGGATTCATTTTCCTCTCAGTGGGCTAGAAGGAGGCCGCTCCACCCCTACAGCTTTCCAGAAACAGTGAAGCAGAGGGAGGGAACAAGAGACACAGGGGGAGAGAGAGAAAGATAAAGGTGGGGAAAGAGAGACACACAGGGGGAGAGAGAGGAAGACAGAGGTGGGGAAAGAGAGATAGCAAAATTGAGAGAACAGGGAATAATAGGGATGAAAAAGATTGGGCAGTAAGGAAGGAGTGAGTGAATAAAACAGAGGAAGAGAGAGAAAGCGAGCGAGAGCTGAAGGGAGCACACTGGGGGGAAGCACTGTGCTCTTCGTATTGAATAATCAGTGATTGCACTGACACAACTGGCTACTGATTAGCCTCAGCCTACATTGGGAGACAAGGGAATTAGAGATTCCTCCCCTGTTTACCTATACAGCTACTAGTCAGCCCAGTCTGATAACACACTGTGTTTATTTCTCTCTCTCTCACACACACACACACACACACACACACACACACACACACACACACACACACACACACACACACACACACACACACACACACACACACACACACACACACACACACACACACACACACACACACACACACACACACACACACACACCCCCTCTCTCCACATGAATGACTCCCTCTCTGAATTCCCAATCAAAGTATTTTTAGCGTGGAGAGGAGGTTTAGGTGCACTTCAGTGCTCCGGTATTTTCAAATAACATTGACATTAAAGCTTATTTCATTGACATGACTCCTGCCTGCACTAGAGAAGAAAGTTCTCTCTAAGCTCGACTTTGTTCTGACACGGCTGAACAGTTCCATTTCCCCGTCTCCCCTGGGTCCCCTTGCATCTCCCAATTTATAACCCAACATCCTTCAAAACCTTCAGGTGCCCTGGTGCACTACACTATCTATTCCATACACTATCTATATCCCCTTTATCAAACAAGACCCTAGTAGTACTATTGGCTCTGGCTAAACCATCGACGGTCTATGGATTAAGAAGTCACACCAAGATATGGAGGTACACTAATACAACAGTGGAATAGGCTACCTTGTGCAGAAGATGGAGGTGTGGGGTCAATTAGGTAGGGGCAGTCAGTAGTAGATGATCAGTCTCACTAGAATACAGTACCTGCTGCTGGCCCTTGAGGAAGTCTTCCCTCTTGCCAGTTTTGGTCTTCTCTGTGCTGCTCTGCTGCAGGTGCTTCAGTCTGGAGGCAGCCGAGGAGTGGACTTTACCCACAGCTGAAGAGCTGTTGCCTCCCTGGAGAAAGAGACAAGGAGAGGAGAAGAGGGGAGAGATGTGAGTATTAGTGTCACAGAGCACGAACAGATTTACATTTAATTCCTTTTAATCAGACATATACCAACTCAATAGAAGCTCTCACCCAGTACCCCCGCCGGCTGCTGAAAGCCCTAAGATCAGGGTCCTCACTCTAGCCCTCGCTGAAACACCTCCCTGCTATCCGCCCCACTGACTTTCACTACATCATTACACACTGGCTGCAGAAGATCTGACAAACAGGTGAATATGGAAATGGAAAATTCTAAGTGGTGTGTGCGTAGCGTGGCTGCACCAGGGGCTCCATCATACGATGTAGTCGGCTCAACCATTTTCTCTGCCTCTAATATGCAAAAAGCAAATGCGCACTCACTCGCTCCAACACGCGCACATCCTATCTACTCCCCAACCCCCTCCACACACGCACATTGGCTAAGAGGAAAGGCAGTGCATTTGATTACAGGAGACGGAGCGCCCAGTACGGTATGCTAATATGAATCATTCAGGGGTAGAGCAGGGAACCTGGGTGAAGGATCTGATTGGCCTAATGAGACCCAGTTATAGGCAGTGGTGGTTACAGTGCTGAGAGTGATGCAACAAGGCGTGAAAACGCTGCAACTCCACACCAACCCCACGTCAAGCCCACGGGACCTGTTTCTCCAGCTGAACGGCCGAGAGGAGAAACAGTCCCTGACAGTCAGCCCCACTGTAGCTTGGCACTCCACTGCAGTTGGACTGAATGAAAGTCCATGTACACACTGAGACAACATGGTGGTCCATTCTACAGTCTACCTCTTCACCTCTCTGTCTCTAAGCCTATCTATCAGCATTACTCAACCATGTACTTCATTTTGGGAGCTTTACAAGGAGCGTTGACCCTAAAGATGAAATGACAAACTCCGACTCCCAGCATGCAATGAGCCCTCCGAGGTCTGGTCTGCCCTATGCTAATGATTTACTATGGGATAATGAAAACAACAGTGTGTGTCTGTATTCAGTTTCAGGCCAATTTGTAAACAAGTCTCGACATTTCGTTTGTCGATAAGCCGAAAGAAAGTTCAAGGTAAAGCCATAATAGCTGATGATGCAGGTAACTGGTAATTGATTACAGAGACGAGAGAAGCAGCAAAGGACAAAGACAAGACAAAGATGTGAAGAGAGGGGGGGGGGGATAAAGAGGGGAGAGAAAGAGAAACGACAGTTTATTGCAGCAGAGATTGGACTTGCCCTGGTTTACAGAGTAGAAACAGAAGATCAATGAAAAAGACAATGAGCAACCCGTCTCCAAGTCGACAGTAGCACATAACTAATCAAAGTACAGAGAAGGAGAGCATCTGCCGCAGGCCCTTTGAGTTGAACAGATTTAAGATTTAAAGCCTTTGGACTGCCAAAATCTACCCGTTTTCACAGGGAGCAGACGACAGATTACTCCTATGTGGGAATTGGCAGGTTGAGAGGTTCAACGGAGGTGTGAGGTATAACTCCATGTGAGGTTGGTCATTTATGTGCTGTCAGATTCCCTCTGAAGTCAATAGGAGGAAGACAAGATAAAGCCTCAGCTTCAGCAGAAACAGCAACCGCAACACTTAAAGCCAAAAAGACAGAAGAGGATAGAGAGAAGTGAGTGCATGCCCTCTAAAGAGCAGAGTCTATGCAGGGGTGCACGTTATAGACCTTGGTCAACGTGGCAGGAGTGTAGGAGGGTTTGGGCTTGGGTGGGACTGGGGGCTTCTTGGTCTCTGGGGTGCTGGTGCCAGGCATCTGGGCTGGGTCTGGAGCCTCTGACAAGGCAGTGTCAGTGGGGGGTGTGGGGGGGGAGAGGTGCACTGTGGTGGGGTGGCCACTGAGCTCCAGCAGGGTGTTCTCCAGCTCGCGGATGGTTTCATCCAGGCTGTCCAGCCTCCTGTAGGTGCTGCTCCTAATGTCCTCTCCCTGCTTCCAGGGGTTCGGTCCCTGTTCTTCCCTGGCCTGGCTCTCCTCACACCCTGCAGACCCATTGGGTTTCACTGCTGCTTCTGCAGAGTCCTGATTGGGCTCCGGAAGGGTGGCAAGAATGCACTTTATTCCATTGCTGTGAGGGAGTGTCAGGTTCCTGGCCCCTGTCTCCACTCCTCTCCTCAGAACCTCTCTCAGAGAGTCCTGCTGCTCAGGGGAGAGAGTTATCCTGGAGCCCAGGGTACTGGGGCTGCTGCTCAGGCTGCTGTAAGAAGATCCTGCTCTAGGCTTGGGGACCACATTGGATGACCTTGTGTCCTCCTCGCTGCCCAGCAGTAACTGCAGCTTCCTGTAGGCCTCTCTGACCGTCACAATCTCCCTGAAGAATACCAGTAGTGGAGCCCCACACAGACGGGTTTCAGTGCTTCCCTCTGAAGGCTGAGGTGGGATGGTGAGTGTCTGTAGAGCCTCTCCCCAGGTCTTGCTGAGCTTCTGAGCCTCCGAGGGTGACATCACCATCACCCCCAGCTCAGTCAGCACCAAGGACAGCTCTTCTCTCTCCTCCCTCTCTTCCTCCTTCTCAAAGGACTCCAGGATTCTCAGCTCCCTCCGCCGAGAGAGCTTCCTCTGGGGCTGGCTGACGGGATCCTTCCCCTTAGAGACCTCCTGGATCTTGGGGGCTGTCTGGGGAGGAGCAGTCTGGCTCCTCTGGGACTGGTCCACTGTTGGGGACATCTGATGGTCCTGTGTCAAGTCTCTGACAAAGCCTTCTGAGGGAGAGGGTGAAACTGACACGCACTCTGTCGGCACAATCCGGGGGACAGGAGAGAAGGACGGACCAGGAAGGGCCGTGCTCTGTGCCTGTTAAACAGAATGGGTGAATAGAATTAATATTCCAACATACATTCAATAAGATAAAATAGGATTGTTTTCTAAACAGTGTGATGGTAATTGACTGGTTCTAAAATACTTCTCATTAGGGCACTAACCTGTGAGTGTGATGCCAGTATGCATTCTGAGCTGCCCTGCTTCCACTGTAGGCCAGAGCAGTCCAACGATGTTCTAGACAGCTGGTAGACAGTTTAGAGTTTCACAACTGTACACACACACACACACACACGCGCACACGCACACGCACTTCAGAGCACTGCAACCAACACAGAGAGAGACTAGTCACTGGAGTGTTTGTGTGTAAGGAAGAGTGATCACTCCATCAGGGAGTGAGTGGTGTGTTGATATAGGGTGTGTGTGTCGTCTGGAGACAGTGTGTTTAGGGGTGTGTGCTGGTAGTGTAGAACAAGGGGGAGTGCTGGACCAAAGGGCTGCATTTAAAACAATAGTACAAACTCCTTTATTTTCTCTACAGCACCAAGCAGAATAGGGTCAGTGTACATTCTGTGTGCTGGTGACCAGCTGCTGTGTTTGACAGGAGACCCTGTGGAGAGCACTCTGCAGATAGAGATAAAAGGTGAGGATGGGACTGTGTACTCTGGGAGGGGTGTAGAGATCAGGGATGGAACATGGGTGTGTGTATTTGAGGGAGGGGGTAGAGGGGTGGAAGTGTTAGTTCGAGGAGGAAGGAGGGCGAGGAGGAAGGTGAGGGCAGGCTCAGGAAGCAGCAGTCCACACAAGCCCTCGTGAGGTCAGGGAGGGCGTTACCTTGGTGCACAGGGCCCCTGGGGGCCATAGGTCGAGGCTGGAGGGGGGCACGCTGGTCCTGCTGCGGGGGTCACTGGGCAGGGACAGGGGAGGGGGGTGGCTGAGCCTGAGGGGGGCTCTCTGAAACAGCTGGCCGGGGGAAGGGTAGGAGGGAGGGGAGGGGACAGTTGAAGTAATGTAAATAATGGTGAAATTAGGATAAGTTATCCACAATATCAAGATCAATTATCATAACTGGTCTATCAAAAATTACAGTAAAAATATTTTATAATCAGTCAAATTTATTGTTTCACTATGTGGCCAGCAGGGCATACGAAAGACAAACACACAACTCAACACTTCATTTGGGTCCACGTGGCCAGGCTGGGTTGGTCTGTGAGCTCTGGGTGACACGCTGTGTGTGTGTGACTAAGCTGTGTGATCAGCAGTAATCTGGGCCCACAGTGAATGGACTCTCTGTCCCAGTGTGTAGGCCTGGGGTGTGGAGGACATATGGCACCTGCTGCTTTGACCTGACCATGCTCTCTAACACACCAAGCAGCCAGCTAATGAGGCCTACAACAGTTGTGAGTGTGTGTGTGTGTGTCTGTGTGTGTGTAGCTACAAGCTCTCGGCAAAATTAAGGAAGCGGAGGAAGTGGCGTTTTTCAGCAACATTTCCCATTCCCTGCACCCTTACCTAACATCCTTCAGGGACCACTTCTATGAATACTATATCAACTCTGCAAACGCTATTAATCCACTATTTCCGAAGCTGGTATACCAGTACCTCCAGTTCAGCAGCGATCATGTCCTCCTCTCCCTCCTCCTTGTCTCCAGAGGCGATGGTGGGAGGGGTGGACGCAGGACGTGGGTTTTCAGACACTGTCCGTCGCAGCTTCACATGGGGCTTCTGTGCTTCTGCCTCCTCCGCCTTTTACACACATACATAGTGGAGATCAGAAACTAGGCAGGATGTGTGTGTGTGTGTGTGAATATACATCCATGCCTCATGCTCTGTCACCTTCATGCTCTTGCCGGGGATAAGGGTCTCTCCGCTGCGGGTGATCAGTCCAGCCGGGGATGATGGGAAGCTGCGTCGAGGTGGTGGGGGAGGGGGCGACTTCGAGGGCTTCTCTGTACGATAGCGAGTCACTGTCAACTGCTCTGCATCTGTGGCAGGCAGGGCAGTACCATGGGCACCCGTTAGAGAACCAGACACATTACATTCATACTGGGACCACAGCCAACCCTGACACATTCAGGAGGTGAGTATGTGACAAAACACTGCTGTACATCAAAACTGGTCTACTGTTACCTCTGTTGGGTAAGGAGAGATCTGATGTATCCTTACCAGAACCACGTCTGGAGCCAGGTTCCTTCCCCGAGAGCTTGTGTGTGGCGTGCTGGGGCTTGGTAGGGCGGTGATCTGGGGTCCCTCCCCCACTCTGGGGGGTCTGAGACTGGGAGGGTGTGTTGGAGGAGGGCTTGTTGATCTGCTTGGCGGCAAAGTCCAGGTCTGGGATGGCCTTCATCAGCTCAGCCTGGGTCTCCTCCAGCAGACGGTTGATGTCTTGAGCACTGTACTGGGTCAGACTGGCCCGCTTCTCCTCCCAGTCCCTCTCTGCTGCCTGTGGAGGGGGAACCATAGAGAGATATAGCACAGTGAGGATTATTGTATTCACACAAAGACACACACACACACACACTCACACACACTCACCACAGGAGGTTGGTGGCACCTTAATTGGGGAGGACGGTCTTGTGGAAATGACTGGAGTGGAATCAGTGGAATGGTATCAAACACATCAAACACGTGTCTCTGTGTGTTTGATACCATTCCATTCGCTCCGTTCCAGCTCTTATTATGAGCCGTCCTCCCCTCAGCAGAATCCACTGACACTCACTCACACATGTGCAGACATCCACACTTGTAGACTCACTCATGCCTACGCACACTCTCCTCCAAAACCTATACATACTGTATCATCATACCAATGCTAGACCAGGACAACTACAGACTAAACACTAGAATGGAGTAACAGAAGGGTTCCTTACCAGTCGAACCTCCACAGACACAGCCTTATCAGCAGCAGCGCGGTTGGCCAGTTCTTCCAGGGCCCGGCCCTTGTGAGGCACAGGGGGATGAGTGTCCCTGTGAGGGCCAGAGGAGGGGTGGCTGTGTCCATGACCGTGACTGTGGCTGGAGTGGGGGCTCCAGTTAGACAGGCTGCTGCCGCCCCTCAGGTCACTGAGGTTGAGAGGGGGGCTGGTGGGCATGTCAAAGTCAGAACTCTTACGGAAGTCCTCACTGCTGTGCTTGGGGAAGTCCTCCTGCTTCTTCCACACGCCCTCGTTCACTTGCCTGACCACACAAACACAGCCAGTGTCAGGCGATGCCAGTAACGTCTGTATATTGGCCAGTATGTGTTCAGTGCTGGTGGGCTGTGGCTAGACAATGCAGACTCTTGAGTTACACATCGTTCAGGTACCTGTGACGTTGGATCGGTGTCAATGTTTCAATGATGGTCAGTGTGTTGGGTCGTACCTGCGCATGGCGGTCAGTGTGTTGGGTCGTACCTGCGCATGGCGGTCAGTGTGTTGGGTCATACCTGCGTAGAGAGGTCAGTGTGTTGGGTCGTACCTGCGCATGGCGGTCAGTGTGTTGGGTCGTACCTGAGCATGGCGGTCAGTGTGTTGGGTCGTACCTGCGCATGGCGGTCAGTGTGTTGGGTCGTACCTGCGCATGGTGGTCAGTGTGTTGGGTCGTACCTGCGCATGGCGGTCAGTGTGTTGGGTCGTACCTGCGTAGAGAGGTCAGTGTGTTGGGTCGTACCTGCGCATGGTGGTCAGTGTGTTGGGTCGTACCTGCGCATGGCGGTCAGTGTGTTGGGTCGTACCTGCGCATGGTGGTCAGTGTGTTGGGTCGTACCTGCGTAGCGAGGTCAGTGTGTTGGGTCATACCTGCGCATGGCGGTCAGTGTGTTGGGTCGTACCTGCGCATGGCGGTCAGTGTGTTGGGTCGTACCTGCGCATGGCGGTCAGTGTGTTGGGTCGTACCTGCGCATGGTGGTCAGTGTGTTGGGTCGTACCTGCGTAGAGAGGTCAGTGTGTTGGGTCGTTCCTGCGCATGGTGGTCAGTGTGTTGGGTCGTACCTGTGCATGGTGGTCAGTGTGTTGGGTCGTACCTGCGTAGATAGGTTAGTGTGTTGGGTCGTACCTGCGCATGGTGGTCAGTGTGTTGGGTCGTACCTGTGCATGGTGGTCAGTGTGTTGGGTCGTACCTGCGTAGAGAGGTTAGTCTGTTGGGTCGTACCTGCGTAGAGAGGTTAGTCTGTTGGGTCGTACCTGCGTAGATAGGTTAGTGTGTTGGGTCGTACCTGCGCATGGTGGTCAGTGTGTTGGGTCGTACCTGTGCATGGTGGTCAGTGTGTTGGGTCGTACCTGCGTAGAGAGGTTAGTCTGTTGGGTCGTACCTGCGTAGAGAGGTTAGTGTGTTGGGTCGTACCTGCGCATGGTGGTCAGTGTGTTGGGTCGCACCTGCGTAGAGAGGTTAGTGTGTTGGGTCGCACCTGCGTAGAGAGGTTAGTGTGTTGGGTCGTACCTGCGCATGGTGGTCAGTGTGTTGGGTCGTACCTGTGCATGGTGGTTAGTGTGTTGGGTCGTACCTGTGCATGGTGGTCAGTGTGTTGGGTTGTACCTGCGCATGGTGGTCAGTGTGTTGGGTCGTACCTGCGCATGGTGGTCAGTGTGTTGGGTTATATCAGTGTGTTGGGTCGTACCTGCGCATAGTGGTCAGTGTGTCAGTGACGCTCTTGCAGCGTTTCAGCAGGGCGTCCAGTCTGTGTGGCTCCTCCTTCAGGAACTTGACGGCTTCCACCTCCACCCTCAACACCACCCGCATCTTACTCTGCAGACTGGGGAACTGGTCTGGAGGGGGACAGGGAGAGAGAGGGGACACTACATCTTACTCTGTAGACTGGGGAACTGGTCTGGAGGGGGACAGGGAGAGAGAGGGGACACTACATCTTACTCTGCAGACTGGGGAACTGGTCTGGAGGGGGGCAGGGAGAGAGAGGGGACACTACATCTTACTCTGCAGACTGGCGAACTGGTCTGGAGGGGGACAGGGAGAGAGAGGGGACACTACATCTTACTCTGCAGACTGGGCAACTGGTCTGGAGGGAGACAGGGAGAGAGAGGGGACACTACATATTAACATCTCATGAGTTGCAACGGGAGTCTGATTCTGAGAGTGGTGATTGTGATGTCTGGATGTTTGAGACTGATGTGTGTCTGTGATTGACATTCTAAGTCCGTGCCTACAGTGTGATGAGTGTATCAAACCAGGTGAGTGTGTCTGTGAGTGATCAGTGTATGAGACCATGTCAGTGTGTCGGTGAGTGATCAGTGTATGAGACCATGTCAGTGTGTCGGTGAGTGAGCAGTGTATCAGACCGTGTCAGTGTGTCGGTGAGTGATCAGTGTATCAGACCATGTGAGTGTGTCGGTGAGTGATCAGTGTATGAGACCATGTCAGTGTGTCGGTGAGTGATCAGTGTATGAGACCATGTCAGTGTGTCAGTGAGTGATCAGTGTATCAGACCATGCGAGTGTGTCGGTGAGTGATCAGTGTATGAGACCATGTCAGTGTGTCGGAGAGTGATCAGTGTATCAGACCATGTGAGTGTGTCGGTGAGTGATCAGTGTATCAGACCATGTCAGTGTGTCGGTGAGTGATCAGTGTATGAGACCATGTCAGTGTGTCGGTGAGTGATCAGTGTATCAGACCGTGTGAGTGTGTCTGTGAGTGATCAGTGTATCAGACCCACAGGAGGTTGGTGTCCTCTTAATTGGGGAGAACAGGCTCGTGGTAATGGCTGGAACGGAATTAGGGGAATGGTATCAAATACATCAAACACATGGTTGCCAGGTGTTTGATGTCATTCCATTTGCTCCGTTCCGGCCATTATTACGAGCTGTTAACAGCCTCCTGTGGTCAGACCCTGTCAGTGTGTCTTTGATGAGTGATCAGTGTATCAGACCGTGTCAGTGTGTCTGTGAGTGATCAGTGTATCAGGGAGTAACTTACTCTTGAGCTCTGTGAGTGTCTCTCCTAGTTTCCTCAGAAGTGAGGCCTTCTCCTCCAGCTCCTGAACCGTCACCAGTTTGTGATTGACAGACGAACCCTTCTGGATATCCTCCACTGACTTCTCCAGGTCACTGGAGAGACAACACAGGACAGACGTGTCAACACAAGGCCTTCACAGTTAACATGAAAATGTTTGTGTTATGAGGACTGTAATGTTCTACTGAGAATGGCCACACAACTGTGGTGTGTGTGTCGAAGTGAGAGAACCACAAGACTGATGGTGAGACATACACACAGTCTGGACACACACACGAATGCTGGCACACACACACACACACACACACACACAGGCTGACGAAGCAAAACCACTAATGAAAATCCAACTTAATGATGTCAAGTAAATCAGCCTGAAGCCATATGGCCAATCAAAATGGTATGAATATTTAAATGAAATAAAATGGCTGTTAGCAATGGTTAATAACAAGCCTAGATTAACAGCGATGATCTAACGAGGCAAATGATTCATTCAACAATGTCCACTCATATAAAGTTACACACTCTTTGCTAAACCTGGCAGTGTCTGGGTAATGCGTGGGGATTGTTTGTGTTAACAGTAGGACGGCCTGTATTACTGCCTTAGTACAACCATATGAATCAGTCAGTCAGTCAGTCAGTTAAACAGTCATTCAACAAACGGATCTTAATGAAGGAATGATTCCGTGACCAGGTGAGTACTGACTGGAGCTGCTGGATGATAAACTCCTCCTCGTTGAGGTACTTGAGTCTCTCCTCTTCCACCAGGAGGCGCTGTCGCTGCAGAGGGTCCTCCTGCTTCCTCAGAGCGTCACTCACACGCACTTTCAGCTCCTTCTCCGTTCTTTTCAGCAGCGTCTTCACACTGTCCTGGTTCTGAAGCTGCACAAACACACACACACACACACAATACTGAATGGTTCAACAAGATTATATTGTGTAACTAATAGTGTTCTGAATGATAGCCCCTGTAGCATAAATCAGTGTATCCAAATTGTGTAGGTAATAGAGGTTACAGGTGTCTGAGGTCAAACAGTAGAGAATTCTGCAGATGATTAATGGTACACATCTGCTGCAATACAATAGGCCTTCCTCCAAATTTGGTATCACACACCTAAGGTGGTCCTGCCCAGAGCAGTAAGTAGTTTGTAGAGGTCAAGATAGCAAAGGAATCACAGTGACAACATCCTGCTATTAGCATACCATATTATCAGGCCGTTGTGCTATTAGCATACCATATTATCAGGCAGTTGTGCTATTAGCATACCATATTATCAGGCAGTTGTGCTATTAGCATACCATATTATCAGGCAGTTGTGCTATTAGCATACCATATTATCAGGCAGTTGTGCTATTAGCATACCATATTATCAGGCAGTTGTGCTATTAGCAATGAAAACGTTTTTTTTCTGGACCAAAAACTTGCAATTGGATGCATTTTTCAACGGAGCTGACAGAACATTTTGCAGTGAAAGCTAATTCCCTGCAATTCTCCGCTTCGCCATGGCTAATTCTGTGTTCTCATGCTCAAACATTAAAACAATTGGGACCCCAATGAAGGCCCCTGAGCATGTGTCCTGCGTGTCCGGTCGGTAATGCAGACATGTAAAAACTTCTCCTAAATTCATTGTTTCATTTGTTTCATTGCTTTAGCTTTTATTTTCTAGTTCTAAAATATTATATTATTAGAAAATATATAGGTAAATTATAATTTTTTTCAATTCCTTGGTGTGGCGGCAACAATGGACCAGCGGCGTTGCGCTGCTTCTAAATGAATCCCTGGGAGACACTGGTGTGTGTCTGTCTGTGAACAGTACTGCCCTGCCCTTGACTGCATATGGTGGGTTCTATTTTGGCCTTGTCTGTCTAATAATGAGGATGCACTGCCTTGTCCATGAGTTTGTACCTTCACAACGTGTGTATCTCTCTCTCCGTGTGTGTGTGTGTGAGAGAGAGAGAGAAAGAGTGTGTGTGTTTGTGTTATTAACAACAGATTGCTCTGTCCTTGAGAGCTCTGCGGGCGTTCTGATGCGCTCCTGTCTGAGCCAACCTGTCTCCCCTGCTAACAGAATGTGATTAGCTGATGATGGAACCCATCACGGTGCTGTGTGTGTGTGTGTGTGTGTGTGTGTGTGTGTGTGTGTGTGTGTGTGTGTGTGTGTGTGTGTGTGTGTGTGTGTGTGTGTGTGTGTGTGTGTGTGTGTGTGTGTGTGTGTGTGTGTGTGTGTGTGTGTCTCAATCAGGGAAAAATAAGGCAGAAAACAGCAGGTTTCCAGTTAGCGAATTGCACTAGTAGGGACCGCTAAATCCTACTGCAAAGTTCAAGACACATCCAGAACTATGAATGGAACCTGTCATAATGTATGCAATACAACCACTACTGAGATGAAAGCACCTGCTTTGCAAGGGAAGTTAATCATGGATTGCTTTTATGTTCCAGGCAGGGAATCAAACTGAACAACAGTATAAACAATGTGCTCTGCAGCATTACTTCTGATTTGCCCCAATAGAAGCAATACATTAAAACCCCATTTATTCTCATCCAGCCACAGCAGTCACAATGAAAACATTTCTACTCTCTTTCTGTTCCTTTCTCTGCATTACGCTACCTCTACCACGTTCACCCTTCCTCTCCCTTCTCTCTCTCGCTCTACATAATTCATGAGCATCATGTATTATTCAGGCCTGGGGCCGTCTCCATGGGCAACGGGGCGGGTCAGAGGTTAGGAGTCAGGCTTGGGCTCCCAGACAGGTAAATGACTGAGATTATTACTACTCTCTAGTCCCACTGTGCTGTATTTGGCTTCCATTTACCACTTGACTCCTTTCCACCTGTGTCTTTTATCCTCAGAACAGCCTCAATTCGTCAGGGCACGGACTCTACAAGGTGTCGAGAGCGTTCCACAGGGATGCTGCCCCCGTTTACTTCAATAGTTCCCACAGTTGTATCAAGTTGTCTGGACGTCCTTCGGGTGGTGTACCTTTGTTGATACACATGAGAAACTGTTGAGTGTGAAAAACCCATCAGCGGTGCAGTTCTTGACACAAACCGGTGGACCTGGCACCTACAGTACTACTATTCATAGGCACTTATTTTGTCTTGCCCATTCACCCTCTGAATGGCACAGACACACAAGCCATGTCTCAATCGTCTCAAGGCTTAAAAATCTTGAGTTTGGAGAGAATCAATTTCTCAACACCGAACACAACCCCATCCTTGCATCGGATCCCAATTGCTGTGCTGCTGTTTTCTACTGCCTTCATGGCATATTCCACCTGGAATACCCTTCCATCAGGTGAAAAGGTGGAGGCAGACAAGTCATACCCATACCCTTTATTTAGCTTGTCTCCTCCCATTCCTCTACAGTGATTGAAGTGGATCTAACAGGTGACATCAATAAGGGATCATAGCCTTCATCTGGATTCACCTTGTCAGTCTATGTCATGGAAAGAGCAGGTATTCATAATGTTTTGTACACTCAGTGTATTCTTTCTCCAACAATAAACCCCACCACTTAAACCCAGTTCCTCATCAGAAGAGAGTTGGTGCAGGTACTGCTGCTGTGCCTCTCTGTGCGCACCAGTTGTATGTTGAGGAAATCACAGGCTATAAAACTACAAAACCCAGGATTCATGAGCCATTGAGCTGGGCCCTAGGGAGAGCTTAACGATGCATGAAGTGGACTGGACCACTGACTGTGTCCACTGTTATGTTTCATAAACTCTCTCTAAAGGAAGAGACAGAAAGGGCAGACTGTTGAACGGCCCTGCGCTGTCCCTAAATCACATACGCCATATCCTCTACACTTCATTTCTTTTCTCCACTGATCTGATGTGTTAGAGCAACCACTTCCACCCCCCCTCCAGAGGGTTAAGACACCGACAGGACGATTCTCTTCTCTCCTCAGCCTGTAACCATGGTACCGCAGGGAGTCACAGCGGAGACGTTGAATGGTTTCATTTCTTTCCATTATCTGATGCTGCGTCCGTCTTCACAGGGATATCCACTAGGCTCGGGTCTTAACTCTTAGTACCAACACATATGGCAACTTTAATTCTCCAATGTCTCGCATCGCAAACATCCTCAAAGCATACTATGACCTAAATGTGTTGTAGAAGAAGACATCTGGTTCATTATTGTGTGTGTATGTATGCATGTGAGTGTGTGTATGTTTGCAGTGAGTGTGTGTATGTTTGCATGTGAGTGTGTGTATGTTTGCATGTGAGTGTGTGTATGTTTGCAGTGAGTGTGTGTATGTTTGCATGTGAGTGTGTGTATGTATGCAGTGAGTGTGTGTATGTATGCAGTGAGTGTGTGTACGTTTGCATGTGAGTGTGTGTATGTATGCATGTGAGTGTGTGTATTTTTGCAGTGAGTGTGTGTATGTTTGCATGTGAGTGTGTGTATGTATGCATGTGAGTGTGTGTATGTATGCATGTGAGTGTGTGTATGTATGCATGTGTGTGTGTTGTGTGTATGCATGTGTGTGTGTATGCATGTGTGTGTGTGTGTATGCATGTGTGTGTGTGTGTGTATGCATGTGTGTGTGTGTGTGTATGTTTGCATGTGAGTGTGTGTATGTATGCATGTGAGTGTGTGTATATATGCATGTGAGTGTGTGTATGTTTGCATGTGAGTGTGTGTATGTATGCATGTGTGTGTGTGTGTGTATGCATGTGTGTGTGTGTATGCATGTGTGTGTGTGTATGTTTGCATGTGAGTGTGTGTATGTTTGCATGTGTGTGTGTGTGTGTGTGTATGCATGTGAGTGTGTGTGTGTATGTATGCATGTGTGTGTGTGTATGTTTGCATGTGAGTGTGTGTATGTATGCATGTGAGTGTGTGTATGTATGCATGTGAGTGTGTATGTTTGCATGTGAGTGTGTGTATGTATGCATGTGAGTGTGTATGTTTGCATGTGAGTGTGTTGGTGTAAACAGCCGTACTAATAGATGCATTGAGAGTAGGCCCAGTCGTTTTCACCTGCATCTTGCGGAGCTGGGAGAGTTGTTTGCGCAGGTCGGTGGCGTTCTGCTGCAGGTCGTGGAGGTGAAGCTGCATCTGCAGCCGGGTGACGGTGGTGACCTGGCTGTCTCTGGAGGGAGGGGGGGGCATCAGAGCCAGCGGGGCCGACGGCGTCAGAGCTGACAATCACAGGACAGAACACAGGTTATGAGGAAGTCAGAGGAAACTGGGTTATTTACAATGCTGTATGTATAAAGACATCTGACACACAACAGAAGATACATGCACACACACACACACACACACACACACACACACACACACACACACACACGCACACACACAGTTCCACACGCAGTCTTGGGCGCACAGGTAAAGGATCCCAGCTCAGTTCCTGGACAGAGGTAGACTGAAAACGAAACAGAGAGAGCCTGTTGATGGTGCGAGGAGAATATCCTTCTGAATCTCAGATGTATGAACATCCAGACAGACCCAGAATGAGTAAGGGACCAACAAGACAGGACCAGAGACGGGGGTGGGGGGGGGCACAGAGGGGCAGAGAGATGAGAGGAGAGATAGAAGAGAAGAGGAGAAGAGTTAAACTACCTTTCCGCTTCAGCCGCCCAGCTGTAACACAGAAGCAGTGAGCCATTAACCAAAGATAAAGAGAGAGAAGAGAGAGTGGAGGAAAACTGGGAGTAATCTTCAAGGTTTACATTGCCATGGGCAAATGTGGACCCCTGGACACTTCCTCTATCGACTATTGCTGAGAGAAAAATGGCTAATTCAACAGCTTGATTTTTTCTGGTGTTATTTCATGTCAAGAAGTGGCATCAAAGGCAGTCGTGTCCTTTCGCTGGCCCTTTGAAGGTCTGGCCATTGAACAGCAAGTCTATGTAGACTCACTCATGCTAAACGGAGGCATGAGGAACAGGGGAAGAAAGAGATATGGAGAGAGAGAGGGAGTGAGAGAGGGAGAGAGAGAGGGAGTGAGAGAGGGAGAGAGAGAGGGAGTGAGAGAGGGAGAGAGAGGGGGAGTGAGAGAAAAGAGAAATACAACAGAAGAAGAAAGGGAAGGAAATGTGAGAGTAAGAGAGATATTAGAGGAAGCAGGGACAGAGGGATGGGTTTGTGTCTAGGTTGCGAGTTGAGGGAGATGTCATTCTATGTCTGTTGAGGTTTAAAGACCAGGAGCCATCTTATCTGTTAAAACAACGGGTCTATGCCTGGCCCAACGGTAAATTGATTTTATTTTACTAGGCAATTCAGTTAAGAACAAATTCTTATTTTCAATGACGGCCTAGGAACAGTGGGTTAACTGTCTGTTCAGGGGCAGAGCGACAGATTTGTACCTTGTCAGCTCGGGGATTTGAACTTGCAACCTTTCGGGTTACTAGTCCAACTCTCTAACCACTAGGCTACCCTGTCGCCACGCAGTCTGACTACAAGATCAAACTAAAACTCAATTCACCTCAATCTAGTTTGAGCTAGAACTTTAGGCGTGGTACTCACTTCCAGTGGCGGAGCCGTCGCTGTTGGATTCGGTCTTCTCGCTGGAAGAGAAAGGGAAGGGCCGTGAGAACTCCGAGCCCTGGTCCGGAGGGCAGCCCGCCATCATGCAGAGACGCAGTAGGCCGCATCTGAGGATCAACCAGGGCCACAGGGCAAGGCAATTACAGTGCTAATGCCAACACCTGTACTATACTTACGCATTATGTATTTACACTACAGAGTGCTTTATACTGTCCACAGGGCAAGGTCACTATTATCAGACAATTACAGGGCTAATGCCAACACCTGTACTATAATCATGTACAGTACTACTATACTGCAATAATGTACTTGAACGTATTCTGGTCTATTAAACAACGATATAGCATCCTGAGACCAGTCATGTATTTCTGTGCTCGTCCTGTCATGGTCTACTGCTGTAGTAGTATATACGTCTATGATTGGCTCTGTGTGTTTGGGCTCTCAAGGGGGTCTTACGTGCTGTCACTGTCGGGTGCTTTGGTCAGTACACTCTGAACGAGGCCTGTCAGACTGGCTATCTGTTTCTCCATGGCCTCCATACGGTCCAGACGGTCCGCACGGTCCCTGGAGAAAACCAGCAGGTTAACACACGCTGGTCAGTTAGGTTCACTCACACACACACACACCAACATGGAAGCTCGTGCACTCACACATCCCACAGTAATGTCAAAATGTACTAGTACACACTAGAAAACACCTAGCGAAACACATACTGTATAGAGGAAGCATGAAATCTCAAACCACACACACACTCACCTGGACTCAGAAGTCTCTCCATGGAGTGGGGAGCTGTATCCGGGCGCAAACCTGCTCCCGTCCCCTCCCGGCCCGGCCTGCAGGACCAGAGGGTCAGAGCTGGAGCTGGGCCTGGACTTGGGGCTCTCCACAAACACGGAAGAGGAGGCTGAGTCCTTGCGGAAGTTCTGCCTGACCGGGGAGGCTCGGCTGGGGGAGCTAGAGTACGAGTCCCCCCTGTCCCTCAGCTGCATATCAGGGATCTTCTGTGGGGAGGAGGGGGGCATGCGGAAGCCCATGCCCAGTGTGGCTGAGGAATAGGAGTCGGAGTAGAGGGGACCTCCAGGCTTGTACAGGGCGTCCTCCAGCTCCCCCTGCAGGGCGGCAGCAGAGTAGGTGCTGAGGGAGCGCACAGAGCCGCGGCGGTACAGCCCACCGGACACGGGGAAGCCAAAGGGGTCTCCGATGGTGGCCAGCGACTGTGTGGAGGCGATGCTGAGGCGGCCCTCGTGTACAAGGCTGTAGGGGTCGGCGTACAGCCCCTCCTTTACCAGCATAAGGTTCTTCCCAGAAACCTCCTCGTCGGGCTTGACGTCACGGCGCTCCAGGATGGCGCTAGGGGACGAGGACAAGCCTGCGTTGTGGCCCCCGTGGTGGGAGCCGGCTCCTGGGTGGTGGGAGTGCTGGGGCTGGTGCTGCTGGGGGTGCTGCTGGTGCTGGGAGTGTTGTTGGAGCTGGGGGTGACTGCCCGGCCCGGCGAAGGAGGGAGGCCGACCCCCACTGTAGGACAGACGGGAGCGGGCTGGGGAGCCGGAGGGGGGCGAGGCGGAGGAGGATGGCAGGGTGTTGAGGCGGCGGGTGGGGGAGGACTCTCGGGACGTGTACACCAGATCCCTCTGAAACGACATCAGGGGCGGGGGTGGAGGGTAGGTTACCATGGATACCAGTGGATCAAAACGCTGTGCTCCCCCTCTGTGCCAGACTGACAATCAGAGGATAGGAAATCACACTGACATTGGACAGTCTGTGGCAGCCTGGGCTCATCAATGCAATCATAGCATCTTTATACAAGCCCACATCAAATACCAGCACACAATCAACACATGTGATTCAAGTCTAGAGTAATGGATCTATCCAAGAGTACAGTAAGGCTTATGGGATATGGGATTACCTACATGTATTGACTGTCACCTTACAGTGTAATAACTAAGGCTGAAAATGAAAGAGCTTAAAAGAGGGGCCCAGTCCAGCCTTACTGTTTCTTTCTTCTCCTTCCACTCATCCAGGAGAACCACCGAGCTGCATTTAACCAGCCCAACTAAACCCACCGGATTACAAAGAGCTGGTATTCAGCACGTCTCCATATCTGCACATATCCATTTCCTCTCTATTGAAGAGAAGCGAGAGAAAGCAGGAGACGAAACCACTCCTGGTTCATTAGAATGAATGTGAGGAATTTCCTCATCCACCACCGGTTCTTTCTTCTCTCCTGCACCGCTTGCCTGGGTGGTCATAAACATAATTTTTTTTACTCTGCATCTCCCACTTTTTCAATTCCTCTTTCTCTCATGTTAATATTTTTCTTCAACCTACAGTAATTATCTCACTCTCCTGTTTGTCTTTCCTTAATCTATAGAAATTACCTCTCTCTACTATTTATGTCTTTCCTTAATCTACAGTAATTACGTCTCTCCTGTTTATATCTTTCCTCAACCTACAGTAATTACCTCTCTCTCATGTTTATATCTTTCCTCAACCTACAGTAATTCTCTCTCTCTCCTGTTTATATCTTTCCTCAACCTACAGTAATTACCTCTCTCTCATGTTTGTCTTTCCTCAATCTACAGTAATTACCTCTCTCTCCTGTTTATATCTTTCCTCAACCTACAGTAATTACCTCTCTCTCATGTTTGTCTTTCCTCAATCTACAGTAATTACCTCTCTCTCATGTTTATGTCTTTCCTCAATCTACAGTAATTACGTCTCTCCTGTTTATATCTTTCCTCAACCTACAGTAATTACCTCTCTCTCATGTTTGTCTTTCCTCAATCTACAGTAATTACCTCTCTCTCATGTTTATGTCTTTCCTCAATCTACAGTAATTACGTGTCTCCTGTTTATATCTTTTCTCAACCTACAGTAATTACCTCTCTCTCATGTTTATGTCTTTCCTCAACCTACAGTAATTATGTCTCTCCTGTTTATATCTTTCCTCAATCTACAGTAATTATCTGTCTCTCCTGTTTGTCTTTCCTCAACCTACAGTAATTATCTCTCTATCCTGTTTATGTCTTTTCTCAATCTACAGTAATTACCTCTCCCTCATGTTTATGTCTTTTCTCAACCTACAGTAATTACCTCTCTCTCATGTTTATGTCTTTCCTCAATCTACAGTAATTACCTATCTCTCCTGTTTATGTCTTTTCTCAACCTACAGTAATTACCTCTCTCCTGTTTATGACTTTTCTCAACCTACAGTAATTACCTCTCTCTCCTGTTTATGTCTTTTATCAACCTACAGTAATTACCTCTCTCTCATGTTTATGTCTTTTCTCAACCTACAGTAATTACCTCTCTCTCATGTTTATGTCTTTCCTCAATCTACAGTAATTACCTCTCTCTCATATTTGTGTCTTTTCTCAATCTACAGTAATTACCTCTCTCTCTCCTGTTGGTCTTTCCTCAATCTACAGTAATTACCTCTCTCTCTCATGTTTATGTCTTTCCTCAATCTACAGTAATTACCTCTCTCTCTCATGTTTATGTCTTTCCTCAATCTACAGTAATTACCTCTCTCTCTCATGTTTATGTCTTTCCTCAATCTACAGTAATTACCTCTCTCTCATGTTTATGTCTTTCCTCAATCTACAGTAACTACCCCTCTTTCCTGAAAATTGCAAGATGTGTTATAATACTTTTATTGCATCAAATGGTTGTTTTATGCAACAGAATCGAGTATTCTCATAACTATTGTGTGTGTGTTCTACTGAGGATGGGCCTCTGGGAAATAATAATGACAGGAGATTTACGATGTCTTTGGGTGATAAAACCTAAAGAACATTCCAGAGCATGAGTTAATGTTTCTGTTCTATACCGTACCAGAGAGAGATGGTTCCAGTTCGGAGTCGGAGGGACAGACACTGGTCTATACAATGAAAACTGTTGACACAGCAGATACTGTCTGCTATGTATTCTAGGTATCTTTCATACAAATCTTAACTTTGTGACCCATTCTATGTATCTGTTCGTCATGTAGGTCGAAAGGGGTGTATCTTGGCTATAAAATACCTTTTGTCTCGGGGCTCTCAACGAATCATCTGAGCGTGAATCGTCGACCAGCCATGACCAGTCATCATTATCGTAGAGACTCAATCGATTCACTTTATATGTGTGTGTTGTATTGACCTGCTCCCTTATTAATAAATTAAAGATTTAGTTGAGTATAACTCTGACTTGTGTGATAAGTTTCTCTCTCCTCATTTGATAGGAAAGAAATTAACCACCACTAAACACACACACACACACACACACACACACACACACACACACACACACACACACACACACACACACACACACACACACACACACACACACACACACACACACACACACACACACACACACACACACACACACACACTTAAAACCCTGAAAACACAGTTAATACCAGCTATCAAAACCCAAAAATGTACACCCAGGAGCAGTTCAATGTCAAGATGTTAGTTAACATGCAGGGTAGTCCCCAGCACAGCACTGAAGTAGGAGGGGGTGTGCAGTTCACACACACACTGTCATAGAACAGAGAGCCAGGCAAGATGATCAAAATAAAATAATCAAAATAAGAGAATCCTGAATATAGCACCTTCTTCAAAGGCCTGGCTTTACCGCATCATCTACCCTCCTAGAAATAAGAACTCTATGATTTAATGGAATCTAGTTCATCTGGGATATTTTGGTGTTCCTCCATACACAATTTAAGGATTTTAGTATGCCTGCACGCACACACGAAAACACACTCATCCGCACAGACAGAGACAGAGACAGAGACAGAGACCCACCCACACATACACACACACTCTAATTATTTGCATAGGTAATGGCTGATTCATCCTCAATGTAGTGTGACTATTACAGATGGTAGGGACTGAAAACACAACAACTTCAAGGTTCCTTGAACTAAACCAAAACAGAGACATGCACAGGGGGTGAAACAAGCATATCTCCCTGGGAAACATTGCTATTTAGTGTCCAGGCAGCATATGGTGCTCATGAAGATAAAAGTACTGCCCAGCTTGAATATCTGGAGAAATAACCCATATGCCTCCACAAACCTGTCAAACTTACTGTTGCAACATAAACACAAAAGAGCTGTTGCACCTTCAAAGGTCAAAGCCCAATAGTAGTGTGACAGTATCAGTATAGTATAATCCAGAGCCCTCCATCCACCTATCCCAGTATCAGACGTGCAGCCCAGCTCCACCCCCTCCCTCACCCTTCTCACCCCTCCCTGTCTCACCCTCAGGTCCCCGTTGACCAGGTGTGTGGCGGGGTAGGAGGCGTAGATGGGCTCCTTGCGGTAGATCTTGATGATGCTGCGGTCCTGGATGTCCCGGATGTCCTCCAGCTCGTAGAAGACATTGCGCGCCTCGTCCTTGATCAGGATGGCCGTGTTGGAGGACTTGAGCATCCCCGCCGTCAGCTTCTGGGGGAACATGTGCACGATGAGGGCATGCAGCGTGTCCAGGCTGCTCAGCTCGTGGGTGATGTGCACCCGCCGAGTCTCATCCCCAAACTGCAGGAACAGCACGCCTGGAGAAGGAGAGTGATGAAGAGAGAGAGAGGGGGAGAGAATTTATTTTTTAAAGATATTTTCTGACTTCCTTGAACAGCTAGAGAGAGATTATGACAGTGGGAAAGGTAGAGAGAGGCTGGGTCAAAGGGCAGTAAGCAGGCCGGATTTGAACCTATGCCAACACTGTAGATGTGTTGACCACATGTGGCCACGGAGAGAGAATTTAAAGTCAAGGATGAAGGTGGCGCAGGAGATAATAGAACAATAGAGGAAGGGGTGACGAAAGTCAAATGAAAAGGAGAGAGAGATAAAGGGAAGGTCTGGTTGATAAACAGAGGAGGAGGAGGTGGGAGTGAGAGAGTGCCACTGTCCTAAAGCACTGCCTAAACTCCTCTTCCAAAGGGCTCATCATCTGTCACTGTCACTGCTTTTACAGCGCTCTGATTCTCCCTGCGTGCTTAGCATCGCCTACACCCACCAATGTTTATAAGTCTGATCCATCCACACTGTAAAGCTGTCCAAACGATGAGTTCACAATTATTTTACTGTAGTCCACACTGTAAAGCTGTCCCAACAATGAGTTCACACTTATTTTACTGTAGTCCACACTGTAAAGCTGTCCCAACAATGAGTTCACACTTATTTTACTGTAGTCCACACTGTAAAGCTGTCCCAACGATGAGTTCAAAATTATTTTACTGTAGTCCACACTGTAAAGCTGTCCCAACAATGAGTTCACTCTTATAATACTGTAGTCCACACTGTAAAGCTGTCCCAACACTGAGTTCACTCTTATAATACTGTAGTCCACACTGTAAAGCTGTCCCAACAATGAGTTCACACTTATTTTACTGTAGTCCACACTGTAAAGCTGTCCCAATGATGAGTTCACACTTATTTTACTGTAGTCCACACTGTAAAGCTGTCCCAACACTGAGTTCACTCTTATAATACTGTAGTCCACACTGTAAAGCTGTCCCAACGATGAGTTCACACTTATTTTACTGTAGTCCACACTGTAAAGCTGTCCCAATGATGAGTTCACACTTATTCTACTGTAGTCCACACTGTAAAGCTGTCCCAATGATGAGTTCACTCTTATAATACTGTATCCACACTGTAAAGCTGTCCCAACGATGAGTTCACTCTTATAATACTGTAGTCCACACTGTAAAGCTGTCCCAACGATGAGTTCACTCTTATAATACTGTAGTCCACACTGTAAAGCTGTCCCAACGATGAGTTCACTCTTATAATACTGTAGTCCACACTGTAAAGCTGTCCCAATGCTGAGTTCACTCAATAGGACTCTGTAGCAGAAATAAATGAATAATACATCAGGATTTGAATCATGACTTAATGTCTATGAACATATGATCCCTGTGCTAATAATGAAATGCAGTGCAGTGTATGGCTGTGTATGGTTGTCGTGTCCCAGATATGTAAAGTGAGGTGTGGATGATCCAGTGTTGTGCAAGCAGTAACGCACCACAGGGCAAGCAGGCAGAGAATCATCACACTCATCTGAGGGTGCGAAGAGACACCAGGCTGTAGGTTACATGACTAACTCAGGAGCTGTGTGATTGGTCCCTGATAAAAACACCCAGCCGGGAGTGCATCATTTACGCTTCTGAAATGGCTACAAAATATGCAAATGTAATCACGGTTCAATCATTTCGCAATCATTTGAATAGTGGATTCAAATAAAGCATAACCACAAACGCAAAAGGAATTAGGAATAATGATTTACTATGCAAGCGGATAAGGTTTGATAAGATAGCAGATAAACTAGGTAAATGTTAATATGAAAATGGCATGAAGCCGTTCTGATTAGATGAGTAAGTTGAAGTCCACAAAAGCTTTGGGATGAGGAAAATGTTGCCTCAGCTATGTATCTGCTAAAGGCTGTTACATGGTCATGTTTATGTCGTGCAGTGGCAGTCGGTGACGTTTAAGAGGAGGGAGGATGATTCTTTTTTAAATGAATGGACATGGCCTTATTTCTATTACAGCATATTGGATGACTGTCATATACTGTATATTCCAATCACCCAGTTCAATGTAACAGCGATAGATTTAGGCTCCTACATAATACTTTAATTTGACCTATACCCATCATGAGTTTCTATTGGACAAATTCAGGTATGTTTATCCCCGTTTCGTTCCATATCCCCGTTTTGTTCCATATCCTCGTTTCGTTCCATATCCTCGTTTCGTTCCATATTCCCGTTTTGTTCCATATCCTCGTTTCGTTCCATATCCCTGTTTCGTTCCATATCCCCGTTTCGATCCATATCCCCGTTTCGATCCATATCCCCGTTTCATTCCATATCCCCGTTTCGTTCCATATCCCCGTTTTGTTCCACATCCCCGTTTCGTTCCATATCCCCGTTTCGTTCCATATCCCCGTTTCGTTCCATATCCCTGTTTCGATCCATATCCCCGTTTCGATCCATATCCCCGTTTTGTTCCATATCCCCGTTTCGTTCCGGTGCCATCTTCTAAAATGGCGCCTGAAGAAATGGCAGCAGTTTTACGGGCGCCCAACCAATTGTGCTATTATGTGGTTTTTTTGGCGTTATTTGTAACTTATTTTGTACATAATGTTTCTGCAACCGTATCTTACGGCAGAAAAGAGCTTCTGGATATCAGGACAACGATCATTCACCTCGGATTAGACTAAGATGTTTTTCTACAACAAGCAGGACGCACAGGACATTCTCCAAACACCCGACAAGGCCAACATCCCAGTTATTTGCAAGAGGAAGAATCCTGCTATGCCCTCCGACGAACCATCAAACAGGCAAAGCGTCCATACAGGGCTAAGATTGAATTATACTATACCAGCTCCGACGCTTGTCTTATGTGGCAGGGCTTGCAAACTATTACAGACTACAAAGGGAAGCACAGTCGCGAGCTGCCCAATGACAGGAGCTTACCAGACGAGCTAAGTCACTTCTATGCTCGCTTCGAGGCAAGCAACACTGAGGCATGCATGAGAGCATCAGCTGTTCCAGACGACTGTGTGATCACGCTCGATGTGCGTAAGACCTTTAAACAAGTCAACATTCACAAGGCAGCGGGGCAAGACGGATACCAGGATGTGTGCTCTGAGTATGTGCTGACCAACTGGCAGGTGTCTTCACTGACATTTTCAACATGTCCCTGATTGAGTCTGTAATACCAACATGTTTCAAGCAGACCACCATAGTCCCTGTGCCCAAGAACACGAAAGCAACCTGCCTAAATAACTACAGACCCGTAGCACTCACGTCCGTAGCCATGAAGTGCTTTGAAAGGCTGGTAATGGCTCACATCAACACCATTATCCAAGAAACCCTAGACCCACTGCAATTTGCATACTGCCCAAACAGATCCACAGATGATGCAATCTATATTGCACTCCACGCTGCCCTTTCCCACCTGGACAACAGGAACACCTATGTGAAAATGCTATTCATCGACCACAGCTCAGCGTTCAACACCATAGTACCTTCAAAGCTCATCACTAAGCTAAGGATCCTGGGACTAAATTTGGCATGGGTCCTCAGATCCTCAAAAGGTTCTACAGCTGCAACATCGAGAGTATCCTGGTTGCATCACTGCCTGGTACGGCAATTGCTCGGCCTCCAACCGCAAGGCACTACAGAGGGTAGTGCGTACAGCCCAGGACATCACTGGGGCTAAGCTGTCTGCAATCCAGGACCTCTACACCAGGCGGGGTCAGAGGAAGAAGACCCCAGCCACCCCAGTCATAGACTGTTCTCTCTACTACCGCATGGCAAGCGGTACCAGAGTGCCAAGTCTCAGACAAAAATGCTTCTCAACAGTTTTTACCCCCAAGCCATAAGACTCCTGAACAGGTCATCAAATGGCTACCCAGACTATTTGCATTGTGTGCCCCTCTGTTTATCATATCTGCATAGTTACTTTAACTATACATTCATGTACATACTACCTAAATTGGCCTGACCAACCAGTGCCTGTATGTAGCCTCGCTACTGTTATAGCCTCGCAACTGTATATAGTCTCGCTAATGTTATTTTTCACTGTCTTTTTACTGTTGTTTTGATTTCTTTACCTACCTATTGTTCACCTAATACCTTTTTTGCACTGTTGGTTAGAGCCTGTAAGTAAGCATTTCACTGTAAGGTCTACACCTGTTGTATTCGGCGCACGTGACAAATAAACTTTAATTTGACCTTGATTCCTTTTAAGATTTTTTTTTCAACGGAATCGGTGGAATGAATACACCCCTGATCACATGCAAAAACAGTTCACTTTCATAGCAGCCACAAATAAACAGCTTGATCACTTTGCTTGTTAATTCCATCTTGCATCTACGCGCTGTCCTCTCATATTTTCCCTTTGCTTGTGGTGTCTGTGACCAGGCAAAAAATTCAACATCTCTCTTTCTTTCTCTTGCTTCTCCTTAATATTTGTAGAAATTAATTTGTTCAAAACTGTTCAACTATTTTCTTTCTCTCTCTTTGAGTCAATTACTCACCACATGTTATGCACTGCAGTGCTAGCTAGGTGTAGCTTATACTTTCAGTACTAGATTCATTCTCTGATCCTTTGATTGGGTGGACAACATGTCAGTTCATGCTGCAAGAGCTCTGATAGGTTGGAGGACGTCCTCCGGAAGGGGGTGAGAACCATGAGCCTCCTAGGTTTTGTATGGAAGTCAATGTAACCAGAGGAGGACGGAAGCTAGCTGTCCTCCGGCTACACCATGGTGATACCCTACATAGTGCTGATGAGGTTACTGTAGACCTTCATTGCAAAACAGTGTGTTTTAATCTATTATTTGATGACGTGAATATATTTACTATAGGTTTATCTAAAAAGGAACTGTTTTAAAGTTTCACTCTTTTTTATTTTTGTGGAAAATAAGCCTCCACTGAGGAGCCTCCACTGATGTCATGTATATTATCTGTACAGTGTGTGGTGGGTCTCGCCTGGGGAGCACTGTCTTACTGTAGCAGTAGTTGGTAAAGGTTAAGACGTGATCATGTACACGTCATGTATAGTTTCTGCACTGTCTGGGTCATGTCCAGTGTGGGTGTTGGGTCTCACCTGGGGAGCGCAGCTTGTTCTGGCTGGCTGAGCGGGACAGGGGCAGACTCTGGCGGAAGCGGTTGGTTCGGCTGAACCCCAGGGGGATGTCAGCCTCAGACATGGTCTCAGCCAGAGACTCAGCCGAGGCAAAGGACAGTTTAGCAGCCTGCTCAGCTAGCCCAGACTGGGTGGACTGGGAGTGACGCGGGCTACGACTCTGGAGGAGAGAAAGTGAGAGGGAGTTTGTTTGGGGAGAGGAGAGCGAGAAAGAGGCAGAAAGAATGGATTTGACAGGGAGGAGTACAGAGAAACGTGAAAGAGGTAACAAACAATAAACAGACTATAAGACAAACAAACAAAATTAAGGTAAACATAATGTATCAGCATGTCAGGACCAACATTCACACTGGAATCATGTGACGGTGCCTGTTGGTTCACCAGTGCTGACAGCAGAGGGATACAGCAAGGCAGAGGTCCAGAACACAACACCTTCAGAATTAGGGATCCACTAAGGACCAGTAGGTAGGAATGGGGAAGATACAAAATAACCTGGTGGGCACTGAGACCTGTTTTAATGTTTTAACGCTTATGTAAAGTTCTCTCTTCCCCTACACCTGCATCCTCTCCCTATTGGTTGGGGACCTGCTGGCCTCTGGCCAACCTTAAATGAGTGCAGGCCAGGGCTCTCTGGATTAGACAAGGCCATGTAGATCTAGATCAGGGCTGTCACTCTGGGTTTATTCTACTGGCCTAAACCTGGCCTGGGCCCAGGCAGCATCTCTTCTTCCTCAGCTGCTCTGCTGCTACTAGACTGTGTTCTGCTAGGCTGCTGTGTTCTGTTCAGTGAGCTGGCTCCCCTATCCCCACCGCCGGGTCTCCTCCAGCTCCCAGACTCCGTTAATGAGCTCCCAGAATGCTCGCTGACGACTGTTAGTATTGCAGAGCCAGCCAGACACATCGAGCCCACATTACAGTACAGTGCCAGCGCCCCTCGCTAGAACACAACTTCTCCTCTGCTCTTTCTGTCGTTTTCATCCCTCGTCCTGGTTCAATAAGACTTCAGCATGTTTTTCTACGAGGCTCTCATTAATCTTGTATTTAGTAAGGCGAGACGCAGCCTCACAGAGAGCTGTGCTCATTGACTCCCAGCAGTGCTCGCTTTGAGGTCATTCACAAATACACACAACATGCATTCACACACACCACAGGAGGCTGTTGAGGGGAGGATGGCTCATAATGATGTCCGGAACGGGGCAAATGGAATGGCATCAAACACATGGAAACCATGTGTTTGATGTATTTGATACCAGTCCGCTCCAGCCTTTACCATGAGCCTGTCCTCCCCAATTAAGCTGCCACCAACCTCCTGTGACGCACATACAAACTCACAGACACACACATGCACGCACACATGAACTCACACAAACACACGCACTGTTCATACTGCAACCACAAACATTTACACAGAGCAGTCACACACACAGCCCCACAACAGAGTGGTGGCACTTGTAAATGACTGCACCGTTGGAGCTAGGAAGATAAGCGTTTCACTACACCCGCGATAACATCTGCTAAATATGTGTGCGCGACAAATCATATTTGATTTGATTCGATTTGGTGGGCAGGCAGACAGTGTCTGGGCACGCAGGGAGAGGGTGGCTCTGACAGATCGCCCCCACTGTGCTTTCTAATGGGGTCATTTATCTAAGCAACGACCACACTGAGCAGGGAGCACCCAGTCCATAGTACCACACAGCAGCGCATATATTGTACACACAGAACACACTGCACACACAACAGACACAAACACCAGCTCCAGTGAGCCAAGCAGAGCTCCAGGGCTAAACAAAGCCAGAGCGCAGATGGATAAAACACAGCCATCAGCTTGACTCAGCACAGCAGAGCTAAAATATACATATCCTATAGAGGAGTGAGTCACATCTCTAATCACACCAATAATCAAAGCGCTACTTCCTGGTGTTTGTTCCTACATAACAGAGGATCTTTTCAACAAATCACACCGAACCGGGGAGACCGTGCAAAATATCAAACAGAACTCAGGAGGAAGTGGAGAGAGGGAAACTAGCTCCATCTCTCTCACACACACAGGAGAGAAGATCTGTCAACAAACTCCAGCAACTCACCGAATGAGAATCTTTCACTTTGACTGTTGTTGGAAAAACAGGTGTGAGTCATTGTATAGTCATTCTACTAAACAAAATTCTACTAAACACTTAAGAAACAAAGATAGATTTCCCCCAGTTGAACAAAATATGTTCGCTCCATGTGTTGGAAGAAAGAAACCAAATCGACTTGGTGTTGTTGCCGTAGATACTTTATGTAAAGGTGTCAAAGTGATGTCCCACTGGGCACAAACGTCAATTCAACGTCCTTTCCACTTTGGTTCAATGTAATTCCATTGAAATGGAGTGGAATCAACATTGATTCAACCAGTGGGTGCCCAGTGGGATAGAAGACGGGGAGCGTTCCAAGAACCAGTTCCTCCTGTGCATCATCATGGGCAGGTAAACTCACCGTCTGCTAGGAGATCTGTAATGCTAGACACGCTCTCTCTCTTCAGAGGAAAACTGTGATTGCACCTCTTCCACTTTTCTCTGCACCTTTTCTTCTTCTCCTCTACCTCTCCCTATCATCCTATCGTGTCAATTCATGCTTTTTCAATAGCATTCAATTACTGTGAGGAGCCCACGCTCTTATAATACCACAGAGGAAGAAAACAAGATGATCTCACAGGAAATATAACTGAATGGAAAGGAGGACACAGCGGGCTCCAACATACCTAGGACTATGAACTGCTTTAAATCCAACAACAAACCCAATCTCTCCCTCTTTTCTCTCTCTCTCCCTCCCCTCTCCGTTTCTCTCTAAACTTGGCAAAAAAAGAAACATCCTCTCACTGTCAACTGTGTTTATTTTCAGCAAACTTAACATGTGTAAATATTTGTATGAACATAAGATTCAACAACTGAGACATGAACTGAACAAGTTCCACAGACATGTCACTAACAGAAATGGAATAATGTGTCCCTGAACAAAGGGGGGGTCCAAATCAAAAGTAACTGTCAGTATCTGGTGTGGCCACCAGCTGCATTAAGTACTGCAGTGCTTAATGCAGTTGTTGTTGCCATCCTGTACCTGTCCCACAGGTGTGCTGTTCAGATGTACTGATCCTGTGCAGGTGTTGTTACAAGTGGTCTGCCACTGCGAGGACGATCATCTGTCCCTCCTGTCTACCTGTATCACTGTCTTAGGCGTCTCACAGTACGGACATTGCAATTTATTGCCCTGGCCACATCTGCAGTCCTCATGCCTCCTTGCAGCATGCCTAAGGCACGTTCACACAGGTGAGCAGGGACCCTGTGCATCTTTCTTTTGGTGTTTTTCAGAGTCAGTAGAAAAGCCTCTTTTAGTGTCCTAAGTTTTCATAACTGTGACTTTAATTGCCTACCGTCTGTAAGCTGTTAGTGTCTTAACGACTGTTCCAGAGGTGCATTTTCATTAATTGTTTATGGTTCACTGAACAAGCTTGGGAAACAGTGTTAAAACCCTTTAGAATGAAGATTTGTGAAGTTATTTGCATTTTTATGAGTTATCTTTGAAAGACAGGGTCCTGAAAAAGGGACATATCTTTTTTTGCTGAGTTTATTTTGTCTCTTGTACATACCCAGAGTGGGTCAGGTTGAAGGTCAGTGTCGTGGTTGTGGTTAAGTGCTTGTTATAGGTTGAGAGGCTGAAGTTAACGGTTGGGAGCAAGGCCACACAGAAAAAAACGCTGTTGGAGTCCAGTCCACCAGGATCACATGACAGGGGGTGATGGTCTCTGGTTTCTCTTTAGCTGTTAATTACCATGGCGATAAGTGATAAGACATTCCACTGAGAGTTTATTAGTCAGAAAGAGACATTCTCACTATTCTCAGATCTGAGAAGAATCTGTCTCACCAGGGATAGTTGCTAGAGAGACACCTATTAACCCATAAGAGTCTAAGCCTTGTCTAAGATGGGCTGGGGGGTCCTACTAAGCCAAATGGAATTGTTGTAAGAAGGTCACACATTGAATTTTAAGAACCATTGATGTATCAAAATAAAATATAAGTTTTATTTGATGAAAAAGTTTATTTGGAATTACTGCTATTAGCCTGTACTGTACATTGCATTACTGCAATTAGTCCATACTGTACTTTTCATTACTGCTATTAGCCCATGCTGTACATTGCATTACTGCAATTAGTCCATACTGTACTTTTCATTACTGCTATTAGCCCATGCTGTACATTACATTACTGCTATTAGCCCATACTGTGCATTACTGCTATTAGCCCATACTGTACATTGCATTACTCCTATTAGCCCATACTGTGCATTACTGCTATTAGCCCATACTGTACATTGCATTACTGCTATTAGCCCATACTGTGCATTACTGCTATTAGCCCATACTGTACATTGCATTACTGCTATTCGCCCATACTCTACATTTCATTACTGCTATTAGCACATACTGTACATTGCATTACTGCTATTAGCCCATACTGTACATTTCATTACTGCTATTAGCCCATCCTGTACATTTCATTACTGCTATTAGAGCGTATTGTACATTGCATTACTGCTATTAGCCTGTACTGTACATCGCATTACTGCTATTAGCCCATCCTGTACAATGCATTACTGCTATTAGAGCGTATTGTACATTGCATTACTGCTATTAGCCTGTACTGTACATCGCATTACTGCTATTAGCCCATACTGTACATTTCATTACTGCTATTAGCCTGTACTGTACATTGCATGGCTGCTATTAGCCCATACTGTACATTTCATTACTGCTATTAGCCTGTACTGTACATTTCATTACTGCTATTAGCCCATACTGTACATTGCATTACTGCTATTAGCCCATACTGTACATTGCATTACTGCTATTAGCCCATACTGTACATTGCATTACTGCTATTAGCCCATACTGTACATTGCATTACTGCTATTAGCCCATCCTGTACATTGCATTACTGCTATTAGCCCATACTGTACATTGCATTACTGCTATTAGCCCATCCTGTACATTGCATTACTGCTATTAGCCCATCCTGTACATTTCATTACTGCTATTAGCCCATACTGTACATTGCATTACTGCTATTAGCCCATCCTGTACATTGCATTACAGATTCACTACAGATGGAACAACATATAGTCCCTCCCAAAAAAACTAAAGGAAGTATCTGAGAGATATAAGAAAGTCCAGGAAACATGATGATCATTTTTTACATGTATTTAAACACCTTATTTTTGGCACTAATCAGTCTTCATATATACTTCCATACCTTTTTTCAACTGGTTCCAGGGGACTTTCAGACAAGTCTTGTGAGGCTTAGAGGAAAATAACCAACATGTACATGATTGTGAGTCTCACCTTTCCACAGAGGGGTCATTACTGTTCGGATGCTAGACAGAAGTTGTCAGATGGGCTGAACTGAATTTAGACGAACCCCAATACACTTACGGGGGTTGTAGAGCAAAACGAACAATTTTGTAAGAAGACCGATTTTCGGGATGCCTCATGGTCTGACAAACACCGCTCTAGCTCTTTCACCTTTCACCACAGATGCGGAAGTGCGACAGAGGCGGATGCAGTGGATTGAGACACATCCAATGCAAAAAAAAAAAAGAGAACTCTAGTTTAAACTGATGGATTTTTATGGCGATGTTTTTTTATCATGCTAATTGGATTTCCGTGTGGGCACGGACATCGACCTCAAGTGGTTTTAACTGACTTACATCACACTCCTCACACCTCTCTCTCTTCTTATTCTATCCCCCTTCCATTCTCTGGCCTTTTCAACCTCTTTTCAGCCACCTTTCCTTGTTCGTACACTGACCGTACCAAACATTAGGAACTCCTTACTAATATTGAGTAGCCCTCAGAACAGCCTCAATTCATCGGGGCATGGACTGTCAAAAGGGATCCACAGGGATGCTTGCCCATGTTGAATTCAATGCTCCCGCAGGTGTGTTAAGTTGACTGTATGTGCTTTGGGTGGTGGACCATTCTTGATACTCACGGGAAACTGTTGAGCGTGAAAAATGCAGCAGCGTTGCAGTTCTTGACACAAACCGGTGCGCCTGGCACCTACTACCATAACCTGTTCAAAGGCACTTAGATTTTTTTTGTCTAGCCCATTCACCCTCTGAGTGGCACACATACACACTCCATGTCTCAATTGTCTCAAGGCTTAAAAACCCTTCTTTAACCTGTGGATTTAACAGGTGACATCAATAAGGGATCATAGCCTTCACTTGGATTCACCTGGTCAGTTAATATTTTGTATAATCAGTGCACGTATTTCTCCTTTCCCTCCCCATCTCTCTCTCTCTCTCTCTCTCTCTCTCTACAATCTCGCTCTCTGTGCCATCTTTCCTCTTCCTTTCTCGCTCTGTCGCTCACACCCCTCAGAGCGTCATCAGTTTTTCATCCGTCTCAAAAGTAGCTTCTCATTCCGGCTGTCTGTGTCTCTCTATGCCAACACCTCTGTTTCTGGACAGCTCTCAAAGCAGCCGAGCACCCCTCTACACCCCTCTACACCCCTCTACACCCCTCTACTCCTTCTCCTGCTGCAGTCTATGTCTGTTTGTACATCCCTGCTCTCACACACACTCGCTCTCTCCCCACACTTTGTGCTATTTCACCAAAGAGCCTAGAAAACAAGCAAGCCTACGGCCGTTCCGCTAAAATTGGAAACAAAAATTACCCCCCATAATAAATCAATCTACCTCCCTCTTACTCCTCACTTACTCTTTCCCTCTATCTCTAGCTTTCACTCGCACCGTCTATCTCTCAGCCCCCCCCCCCCCCCCCCCCCTCGGCCGAGCTCAGTCTCTTTATAATACGGGGAGTCATCAATGCATGGAAGAAATTGCTCTGCCAAATTGCGCTGGATTGTTCGCTGATGCGATCTGCTCGCTAGGCAGGAGAGTGAAGAAAATGGCGTACTCTAGGGAGGGGGGATGACGCCTGAGATGGCTGGTAGTCTTCTTTGCCTAGGAAAAATAGAAAAGGGGCCAGGCCAGTAGAATACATACATACCAGATCTGGGTTCAAATACATGTGTGTTTGAGTATTTGTTATTTAACCTCTGAAAAACTTTTTTTTCTGTGTGTGTCATGCCCTTGGCCTTAGTATTCTGTGTTTTCTTTATTATTGTGATTAGGCCAGGGTGTGACATGGGTGATTATGTGTTTGTCTTGTCTAGGGGTTTTAGATTGATGGGGTTGTGTTCAGTGTAGTATTCTAGGTAAGTCTATGGTTGCCTAGAGTGGTTCTCAATCAGAGGCAGGTGTTTATCGTTGTCTCTGATTGGGAACCATATTTAGGCAGCCATATTCTTTGGGTATTTTGTGGGTGATTGTTTCCTGTCTCTGTGCTTTGCACCAGCTAGGACTGTTTTGGTTTTTCCATGTTTTCTTATTTTGTATATGTATGTTGTTCACGTTATCCTCTTTATTAAAGATGTTCAACCATAACTACGCTGCATTTTGGTCCTCCTCTCCTTCCCAGGAAGAAAACCGTAACAGTGTGTTTGAATATTTTCAAATACACAGCCCAAACAAGTACTTTTACTTAAGTTCAAATAATATGTTCAAATACCTGGGTTAAATGCATGGGAGTGTATTTGTGTAACGATCGTTGTTGGAAGGATGGTCGGACCAAGATGCAGCGTGGGGTAGGTTAATAATTTTTTATTAATGATAACCGGCACAAAACAAGAAAGTAACAAATTAAACATTCAGCTTTGTAGGGCTAAAGCTACAATACAAACTCAAGATCCCACACACAACAGGTGGAAAAAGGCTGCCTGAATATGATCCTCAATCAGAGACAATGATAGACAGCTGCCTCTGATTGGGAACCAGGCCAACATAGAAAAACTAGATTACCCACCCTAGTCACACCCTGACCTAACCAAAATAGAGAATAGAGAATTAAAAAGGATCTCTAAGGTCAAGGCGTGACAATTTGAGTCAGTGTATTTGAGCATTTTCACATACTTTCCAAGTGTATTTCGAAATGCATTCCAATATTCAACTGCTTGTTTAAAAATAAAAAGGTTATCTGAATGTTTATTTTGAAATTGTATTTGAACCCAGGTCTGATACATACAGCAGAATCATCTTCATCGGGGTGGATTCTACCTCTTCTTCTACCTCTTCATCTTATCACCTGTTCTCCTCCTTCACTTTAATTCTGTCTAATTCAGCCTGTTGAGAATGTGACTCAATCAGTAGGCTTTTAATTATATTAATCTCCATATTTAGACACCGTGATGTCATTTATGTGGAAGAGCACTGGAAAAGTGGGCAAGCATTATTAGGCCAGCACTTGATCAAGGGTGTGAAAATCATATTTCCACAAAGTCATGGAAGTAGAAAAATGAAGAGAAAATCGAATATTGTGACAGCGATTTGATGACTGGCCAATAGCTGCAGGAAGTCATTCCAAGAAAACCGCTTGCCTGACAGCCTCTGATTAGAGTTTGTTGGGAGCGCAAAGAAAAATGTCTCGACGTGAGAGGGGTTTTTAAAGCTTTTTTTGGACACTAATAATTACATAGTTGTGGGATAGATGGGTCAGGGGTCTGGATATTGTAATAATTACATAGCTCTGGGGTAGATGGGTCAGGGATCTGGATATTGTAATAATTACATAGCTCTGGGGTAGATGGGTCAGGGATCTGGATATTGTAATAATTACATAGCTCTGGGGTAGATGGGTCAGGGGTCTGGATATTGTAATAATTACATAGCTCTGGGGTAGATGGGTCAGGGATCTGGATATTGTAATAATTACATAGCTCTGGGGTAGATGGGTCAGGGATCTGGATATTGTAATAATTACATAGCTCTGGGGTAGATGGGTCAGGGATCTGGATATTGTAATAATTACATAGCTCTGGGGTAGATGGGTCAGGGATCTGGATATTGTAATAATTACATAGCTCTGGGGTAGATGGGTCAGGGATCTGGATATTGTAATAATTACATAGCTCTGGGGTAGATGGGTCAGGGATCTGGATATTGTAAATATTACATAGCTCTGGGGTAGATGGGTCAGGGATCTGGATATTGATATCTGGTAACATTTCCACCCTGTCCGGATGATATTTCAGGGGAGCGTAAACCTCAGACGAGGCCTCTACCCACACAGATGACAATACTTAATGAAAGCCTCTCTGTGTAGATCCATGCTGTGCCTCAGCAGCCTCCAGACAACATCTATGAAACATAACCCTCAACACACCGTAAACCATGCCAGCTCACATAGATCCACAGCATGACACTTACACATAAACTCCATCTACCTCAGTGTCGCACGCAAGACAGATATACCCTCACTGATGTATCCGCAGGCAAGCCAGATATACCCTCACTGATGTATCCACAGGCAAGCCAGATATACCCTCACTGATGTATCCTCAGGCAAGACAGATATACCCTCACTGATGTATCCTCAGGCAAGCCAGATATACCCTCACTGATGTATCCTCAGGCAAGACAGATATACCCTCACTGATGTATCCGCAGGCAAGCCAGATATACCCTCACTGATGTATCCACAGGCAAGACAGATATACCCTCACTGATGTATCCACAGGCAAGACAGATATACCCTCACTGATGTATCCACAGGCAAGCCAGATATACCCTCACTGATGTATCCACAGGCAAGCCAGATATACCCTCACTGATGTATCCTCAGGCAAGACAGATATACCCTCACTGATGTATCCGCAGGCAAGACAGATGTACCCTCACTGATGTATCCGCAGGCAAGCCAGAACAGAAATAATACATGCCATATAACTGTACATTTCCCCTAAATACAGCATATCTAACCTCAAAGCCTGTCAGTAATATAGAAGGATGTCTGAGAAATGTCAAAGTAAAATTTCCACAATGCAAGAAGGCACTGTAATTTCTTCTTAACGTCTCAGTTAGCCTGAGTAATACTCTAGCAAGGTCACATGGATGTTAGCCATTAGCGCTAGGCGCTAGCTGACTGACTGAGGTGGCATTAATCCTGAGAGAATCGTTTCCTGCAGAGTAAACGGAGCTTGAAGGCTTTAAGCTGCTGCTGCCGCCTGAGACTCGAGAGATGCCAACTGAGAGTCTGCGTGCCAGTGGTACAATGGGCACAGGGCTGCTGCAGAAACCAGGTAGAGAGAGAGATGTGCCACACACACAAGAACACACACACACACACACAAAAGAACACACCACAGTGGATGGAGAAACCCAAACTGACACAGTAACACTGTCACTTACAGCACTGACCTTAAAGCTCCAGTAGTTGGGTTGTTGCTGGGGGAGAGAGAAAAAGAAAGAGAGAAAAGAAAAGAGAGCGTGATAGAAAGAGGGAGAAAAGGGGGGGAGAGAAGTGTTAGACATTTACTCTCAAGTATCTGACAACAATGAAATCAACTCTCTGGGAAATTGCATGATGGGTGAGGGAGAGAGAGGACAAGAGACAGAGGGAGCGATGTATAACGAGATGGAGGGAAGAGGAGAGGTAGAGAGAGTGGCTGAAATAGGTAACCCAAAAGCCCTTGACAGTGACACACCAGCATCGAATGCTCTTAGAAGTGGGACCATTCGAAGACCAAAATATGCTGCACACACCCTACTAGCCCACTCCCCCCCACACATACACATACAGAGCACAGACACACACACACACACACACTATCCCAAGCATCATGTCATTATCCTGCATCAGAGCCAACACAGGGCATATTGACAGCCCATTAAGGGAATAGTTAATACAACAAGAAGGTTACAATGTTCTTATTAAGTGATTAACATTAGGTGTTGTGGATGTGGGCAGGAGAGAATGGGGGGGGATCTGTTTGTGAATGTAATGTTGCAACTCAAACCAAGTAGGACCCAGCTACAGGCTGTGCCGTTTGACAGGATTAAGTGAAAGAAGTGAAATTGAATTAAACAGGCCACTCTGTCAGTCGTTCAGATGTTGGCCTGTCTCCCAGACTTCACCATCATCAATCGGCAGACAGGCCCCCTCTCTCTCTTCTTTTCTCTTCCTTTTTGCTCCCTCGCTGCACCTGCCTGTCTCTCTCTATCCATCTGATATTCTCTACCTAACCCACAACCTCACTGCCTCTCCCTCCTCTTTCCTTTTCTCCTCCTCTCCCTCCCTTTGCCCCTCTCTACTGTGACACATGCTAGTCTAGGCCCGAGGAAGTTCTTTCCATTAAAATATAATAACCACCGTGTGCTATAAAGCAGGTCAGGCTTCCAACGGCCTGGAAACACCTCACAATCATATGTAAATTAAAAAGATGGCGACAGTTTATGAATTTTGATTCCAAATCTAAACTCTTATTATAGTTCCTTATCCTTATCTGCAGGCAATTTCCAGTTCATTTACCGGAGTGACCGTTTTCCCTGCTGCCATATATCCACCGGCGTGAGGATAGGACAAAATGACAGGTAGCCTAGGTTTTCTTCATTTGATTTATCATCGTCGGCTAGTTTTTCTTTCTCAGTGTTTCCTTTCGATATCGCCTCATCATATTTTTATTATGGACACCAGCAAGAGTTCATTTGCAACTGACTGTTACTTTATCCTCTCCCACGTCTGTCTCTCACCCAGCGTAGTCATTTATAATAGATGAGCGACATTCATTTAACTATGAAAAGCGTGTCAGCTAGCTAGTTGGAGAGCTGGTTATGGCTGGTGGGAATCCCCCCATGACCTACGTGATGCCAGTCTCTCTAAGCCTAAGGTGTTCCTCCCTCTATCTCTCTCATTGACACCGTGTTAAACAGTCCTACAGGGCCTGGCTATGGTCTAAGGAGGCAGCCTGGTGTACAGGGCAGGCAGGCACACTGATACAATAGTAGCTACCTCTACACCCCATGCTGATCAATGGAGCTGAATTTTTAATGATCCAGTCCAGACTAAGTGATGACCTGGAGAGAGTGACAATATACAACCACAGGGCACTGGGTGGCACCGCCACTATGACTCCCTGCCATGGCAACACCTATACCCACAGCTTCAAACTGACCCTGGATCACCGTGTTCTGTCCACTGTATACCATTCTCTGTTTTCCCTGTAGAACCCGGAGAGAGGGACAGTGTACGCCCACAGGACAGCGGCAATATGCCTTGCCATGGCAACAACAACTAGCCTGCTACCAGACCTGTTTGTGACAGGAATCAGCTATACAACACACACAAGGCTAAACAACTACAGCGACAGTCTGGAACTTCCTCTGGTTCCCTGAACCACATAGGTGGCTGCTGATTACATATGCAGATGAGCCTCCCTGATCAGTTCTCACTTTTCTCGACATTACAGGATGGATGGGGCATGAGTTGAAATCAAAGGTTGGGATTGAGTTCATTGTAATGTCTAGCAGTGTCAGAACTGGCTAGAACGGTCAGATCCAGACCGAGTTTTGCTTACACTCACGCAAAATACACGTGAATCGGCCCAAACCCTGAGCTTCCCTTACTGAGGAGCTGAATGTTACTAACGTAAAAACACTTATCTCTATAGGAGAATGTTGTGATGTCACTAAAGTCTACTAGAGAACACATTCAGTTCACACTCTTGGCCTCTCTCATTTCTCTCTGTTCTATAAGTGACTTCTATTCCATTCTACTGGTTTTGTGTTGGCGGTCAGGTGAACCAAAGCTTTGTGCCTTTGTGTGTGTCAGCAGGATGGAAATGTGTGTGTGTCCATGTGGAAAGTAGGTCATGACTGTACTAGGAGGTAGGCTCTATTGCCTGTGGGATGGGCTGGGTTAGATTCTACCTGCTCATGTGTCAGTCAGTCATTCAGTCTAGTCTGCCTGGGCTCTAGGGTTGCCCCTGACAACAGACAGACAGACAGACAGAAAGACAGACAGATATTTCTGCAAGTGAATAACTGAATGATGTTTTCTTCCCTCACAGACTAGTAATGTGAGAATGTTTATTGGGCATGTGCCTGTTCTGTGGACTGTGGTGTAATGAGTCTTGTTTACAGATCTAAGGTCAGAGTAAACAGCCTCTCTTTCTCCACCACTTCAGCTCCTGTTGTTGTTTGAACTGCACCTTGATTGGCCATCCTACAGATTGGACTTTGAGTCGCAAATACTGCTGCCGTGTGGTAGATAGCACAGGTCAGAGGATTCTAACGACAACACTATGCGTTCAGTAATATAAAGCCATTTTGTTTACCTTGAAGTATAGTTTCTGACCAATCATAACCTTTACATACAGTATACTAATTGAAAATAAATGAACCCCCCTCAAAAATCCTACTCTGTGCCAAACAGAGTCAACACTCTGCATCCACCTCCTCAGCCCCATATTTATCATAGCCACCACACACCAGTCTACCATACTAGCTAATATACATACAGTATGACTCCACCAGCATCCCTAGTACTATGCTGAAACATCTTTAACCCCCCAGGTAATACATACTCCTGCTGCGTTACATATTTACTACCCAATGTGTTTCAGGTCACAGATCTGCCTGCACCTCCATGCGGAATTAGAGGTGAGGACCAGGGGTTAAATGTATGCTGTATCCCTCCTCCCTCTCCCCTCCTATCTCTCCCCTGCCACGGCGTACACACACAAACACACACACACACACACACACACATACTGACACAACCCCCACAGCAAAACACACACACACACACTGACATACACCGCAACCCCCACAGCATCCCTGCCTCACTGTCTATCGTAAACATACACATACACACACAGACACACACACACAGACACACACACTCACACGTGCGGGAGAGGGCCGTAGACAGGCAGGGTTCTCCGACAGAAGGAACAGAGCCTCACAGACTGGAGCGCCGCACTGCCTGACCTGCATGCAAAGCAGACTGCGCTCTCCCCTTTCCTCTCCTTCCTACACCCCTCCTCCACCCCCCGCCCCTCTCAATCCGTCATTCTCTCACTCACTCAGTCAGTCTCTCTCGCTCTATTCCTCAATCTCTCACTATTATTCACATGTACCCCACACACCTGTACACATACACATACTGTACATACACTCTACCAGAATGCCTGCCTTACAGCTGCCAAACGCATGGAGCCTGTCCCCACAACAACCACAACATAGATCAGCCCTGCCTTGACATACGAGACACCCCCCCAGACCTAAACGCACTCCTCCCTCACTAAACACCCCCCGACCTCCCCCTGCTCTCACCTGCAGAGCACCTGTTCTCCTCTCCTGTCCTCTCTCCTCTCCAGTCACACCAGGCTGTCCCTTCCCTCCGTCAGGTGCAGAGGATCCTCATACCGCTTTGTCAGTCTCTCCCTCCCTCTGGCTCTCTCTTTCTCCCCTCCCCTACCTCTCTCCCTCTGGCTCTCTCTTTCTCCCCTCCCCTACCTCTCTCCCTCTGGCTCTCTCTTTCTCCCCTCCCCTCCCTCTGGCTCGCTCTTTCTCTCCTCCCCTACCTCTCTCCCTCTGGCTCTCTCTTTCTCCCCTCCCCTCCCCTCCCTCTGGCTCGCTCTTTCTCCCCTCCCCTCCCTCTCTTCGGCACATGCGGCGGAAACTCTTTTATTTAATTCATTACAACACCAGGCGATTAACTCCTTCGCAGATGGGTGGGTGGCTGTCTCACTCCCGCTGGCGTTGACTAATTGACTAGCAGGCTGGTTGACTGGTTCCTCTGCTGCTCCCTCTTTCCTTCCCCTCTTTTTCTCTCTCTCTCTGTCCCCCTCCTCCCCCCTGTCCATGTTTCACACCCAGACGATTGCATGCACAACCAGTAGATGACAAGGAATTCCAGACTTTGCTGCTCTCTCCCTCGTGCCCCGATGACGATATCCTGGCGATTTAGGATTTGTAACTCTCTCTCTCTCTCTCTCTCTCTCTCTCCTTCCCTCTCTCCAGCCTGACCTTTGCAATGTGATATCACCGCTTACATATTAGGGAGAGGTTTCTGTGGCAACTATGGACTCCACCTTTTTCTCACCCACCCTACCGTTTTCTCGCTCTCTCCCTCC